>NW_026112052.1:220000-242091 GCF_024679095.1 Eriocheir sinensis | reverse complement strand
GCTTAAAATTCTAACAATGCCTTCGAACCTTAAGTGTGACGTCTGTCCCGGACGTTTTGCAGCTCAGTTCTTCCAGCTGAGTAAAACTTGCCGCCTCTGCGTTCACAGATTACATCTTCAGAAGGCTGTGACTGAATGGCAAGTCAAGCCCCATGATCTTGAAAAGAAATTTGTAGCCCTTCAGGAATTTGTTTTTAACAAATGTGGCAGTGACTCCACCATCGATGGTGGAGGCCCTCCACTGAGACTGTGCCCTCTCCAGACGACCCTCCTGCTTCACAGGAGGGACGTGTTTACCTGCCTCACAGGCTGATTCCCAGCCTGCCTCACAGGATAACCCCAGCCTGCCTCACAGGCTAACCCCAGCCTGCCTCACAGGCTAACCCCAGCCTGCCTCACAGGCTAACCCCCAGCCTGCCTCACAGAACAACCGCCAGCCTGCCTCACAGGCTGACCCCCAGCCTGCCTCACAGGCTAACCCCCAGCCTGCTTCACAGGCTAACTCCCAGCCTGCCTCACAGGACAACTTCCAGCCTGCCCCACTTAACGCTTCTCTTCCAGCTTCACAGGATGTCGGGTTCCAACCTGTTAGGAATGGAGCCAAACCGAAGCAGGCAACCAAGGATTTACTGACCCCCACTACCTTCAATAGGTTCCAGGTGCTGGCAGACACCATGGAGGATGAGTTCGAGACTCGCCTAGTTGGGGACTCCATGGTGCGTGGCCAGCTGGTTGAGTTCTGTGGTCGTTCATCAAACGGCCGCAGAAAACGTTACTGTTATCCAGGTGCCAGACTGGACGACATCACCGCAGCGTGCGATGATGTCACGAGAAATGCCGACCGAAACACCCTCTTTGTCATTCACGCGGGGACAAATGACGTAAAGACAACCCTTTCTGAGGAACTGGCAGAAATACCGCCGCATGATCAAGCAGTATAAACGTAAAACGGATGCCAGTAACATCATAATCTCAGGAATCCTCCCGAGGGTCGGTGCCGAATCTAACTTTTACAGTAAGGCCTTCAGCACAAACAACAGACTTCAGTCCCTTTGCTCACAAGAAAACGTCCAGTTCGCTAACTTGTGGAACAATTTTTGCTACGATTCAGACTTGTTCCTTCCTGATGGCATTCACTTAAACCCTGTTGGAGCAGCCCGTTTCGGGAGGCTGCTCTGTGACCAAGTGGCTCTTCGAAAGCCAAAAACATGAGGCGAGAACACCAGCAGCTCCACCGTAAGGTGCACTCAACCGCAAAACTCCCGACTCCGTCACATTAAAGCTTGCTATATAAACGCTCGTAGCCAATGTAACAAATTTGAAGACTTAGAAGCACTCGCAGCTGCAAATCATTAGCACATCATCAGGGTCACATAATATTGGACACTTCAAATAGATTTCATTGCGGAATATAGATTACCGGGTTATACGATTTTTAGTCATGAAAGAGAGAACAGACAGGGTGGGGGCATTATCCTATATATCCACAACTCTCTCCATCGAGTATCCGTGAAAACGTATATCATAACCAATGTGGATACCATCTTCATTGAAATTAAAATTAAATTTCGTAAAATAGTAGTTGGACTAATCTATGGACCGCCAGGGTAGACTCTTGATATCGACTACGCGTTAAGTGGATTAATATTAGAAACAAGTAGCAGTTGCGAGGCAGAAATTGTGGGGGACTTTAACTTGCCAGTGAAAGATGGGGTGAACCGTTGAACTGTCATACAGGGCTCGACCTGTACACCGATCTACTAGAAAGTGATTTACATCAACACGTTCAAAAGAACCGACTCAGGAAAATAATATACTTGACCTTATCTTTTCAACGACAGCTGATCTAGTTAACGAGGTAAATGTTGGTCAATTTTAGTTCTAGCGATCACCGAACAATCACATTCAGCATCAATATGAAAGAAAGTAAAGTAACTCCTAGTAAAGAAAAGGTGCCTGATTATCAGAGAGAATTTCGTAAGACTCCGATCAATTCTAAATAATTCTGACTGGACTGAAATCACGGCGGAAACCGATATTGATAAATCTTGGGGGGCCTTCACCACAATATTGAACAATGCCATAAGCATATGCGTACCCTATCGTAACCGACGTTCAGATTCTAGAAGAAACCCAAATGGTGGAATAACGAAATTCAAAATAGCCTATCTCTTAAAAACGCGTATACAGTAGGTACATATCATCTCAGGCAAGGCTGACAAACTAGGGATTGGACAGAATTCGCCGCGAAACCAGGAAATTAATAAAACGAAGGAAGAAAAATCTTGAAGAATATATAGCGGAAACAAGTAAATCCAATCCTAAAGATTTTTTTTGCTATGTAAATAATAAAGAGTCAATCACTTGTGGTATCGGACCGCTTGCTAATGAAAATGGTAGCCACACGAACGATGAAAATGAAATGGCTGCAATCCTAAATAACTTTTCGCATCCGTATTTACCGACGAATTGTTTATCACCTCAACCGCCGGAGGTTAGAAGGACCGAAAGATGTTTAAGTGGCGTGCTCATCGTAGAAAGTGACATTTTACGCACAATTGAAAAAGATTAAAGTAAGCAAAGCTCCTGGTCAGACAAAATTACCCTAGGGTCTTAAAGAAATCAAACATCAAATTTGTAAACCCTCTCCATCATATTCAATAAATCTTTAACAGCTGGAAAAAGTTCCGTCGGTTGAAACTTGCAAATGTCACGCAATTTTCAAAAGGGGACAAGTCTCATCCAGGAAACTATCGACCAATTAGCCTGACATCTATTGTTTGTAGGTTAATGGAGACTATCATTCGCGACAATATGGTGAAATTCTTCGAAGAAAATAATATAATAAATAATTCGCAACATGGCTTCCGTAGTAAACGTTCGTGTTTGACTAACTTACTTGATTGTTTTCACTATATTTTTGAGGTGTTCGATGAAAGCAGATCAGTAGATATCATATATCTGGATTTTCAAAAGGCATTTGATAAGGTCCCCCACCAACGATTGCTCAGCAAACTACTGGCGCACGGTATCTCGGGTAACATTCACAATTGGCTTGCGGACTGGCTCTCTGAGCGGAAACAGAGAGTAGTTCTAAACTGTGTTACATCTAACTGGCTCGATGTCAAAAGCGGCGTACCTCAAGGATCAGTGCTTGGCCCCATGCTCTTCTTAATTTATGTTAATGATATCGATGATGGGCTTACTTGCAAAGTATCAAAATTTGCTGATGACACAAAATTGCTAGTAAAGTAACTGCGATACTCGACGAAGAGGCTTTACAATCAGATATAGATCGACTTGCACGTTGGGCCAATCAATGGCAAATGAAATTTAACGTTGAGAAATGTAAAGTGTTGCATCGGAAAAATAACAATCGCGTTCGGTACGTAATGAATGGCCAACAACTTTCTGCAGTGAGTAAAGAAAAGGATCTTGGAATCACTATATCAAGCGATTTAAAGCCCGGTCAGCATTGTTCAGAGGTAGTTAAAACTGCAAACAAATTGGTTGGCTTCATCGGACGAGTCTTAATAATAAATCGGAAAAAAGTAATATTAAAACTGTATAATTCGTTGGTTCGACCCCGTCTAGAGTACTGTGTACAGTTTGGTCTCCCTACTACCGAAAAGACATAGAAAAGTTGGAACGGGTCCAACGAAGAGTAACAAAGATGATTCCTAGGTTGAGAAATTTGTCATATGAACAAAGGCTTAAAGAAGTAAATTTATTCAGCCTATCAAAACGAAGGATGCGAGGCGATCTAATAGAAGTGTTTAAAATGTTCAAAGAATTCAGTGATATTAATGCGGAAGATTACTTTACAATTGATCGATCAAATAGAACAAGAAGAAATCACAATTTGAAGATAAGTGGTAAAAGATTCTCGTCGCACGAAGCTAAACACTTCTTCTTCAATCGAGTTGTTAATGTTTGGAACTCTCTACCCTGTGATGTCGTTGATAGTACAACAGTTACGGCCTTCAAGAATAGTTTAGACAAGTGTTTTGAATCCAACCAGCAACTAAGATATTACTCATTGTCGTAATAACGTTAAGTTCTTTCGAATACTGGTGTCCTTGTCCGCTTTTATCGCCCGGTTAGTGGTAGCAGTAATGGTAGTTCTTTCCTCTTTCCTACATAAATTCCATGCAGTTTTTCCATGCTGCATGGTTCTTTTTCCTTTCCTGCCAGCTTTGGCTGGAGGGATGAAGTGGGAGGGCTTTCGCCTTTGCTGTCCTTCATCTTCCACCTTTGATTAGATAGTTAGTGTAGCTTGTCACAAACAACCTCGTAAGGACCAGCAGGTCTGCTGTTGTTTGTTCTTCCTTTGTGTTTCTTTGTGTTCCTTTGTCCCTCGCACGAAAACCCGACCAAAGCCTCCTCCTTTTCCTCCCACGCCACCGTCACCACCGTTTCCTCCTGTCCCTCAAACTCCACCCCTGCCACCGCATACTCCCGTCCCTCGCACGCCACTCCCGACACCGCCTCCTCCACTCCATCGCACGCCAACCCCGCCACCGCCTCCTCCTGTTCTTCGCACGCCAACCCCGCAACCGCCTCCTCCTGTTCCTCGCACGCCACCTCCGCCCCCGCCTCCTCCTGCTCCTCGCACGCCACCTCCGCCACCGCCTCCTCCTGTTCCTCGCACGCCACCCCCGCCACCGCATCCTCCTATCTATCGAGTGCCACCACCGCTACCGCCTCCTCCTGTCCCTCGCACGCCAACCCGGCGACAGTCTCCTTCTGTTCCTCTCACGATAACCCCGCCACAGCCTCCTCCTCTAATTCGTATGCCAACCCCGACACCGCCTCCTTCTGCAACTCGCAAGCCACCACCGCCACCGCCTCTTCCTGTCCCTCGCACGCAACCCCCGCCACCGCCTCCTCCTGTCCCTCGCACCCCTACCCCGCCACCGCCTCCTCCTTTCCTTCGAACGCCACCCCCGCCGACGCCTCCTCCTTTCCCTCGCACGCCACCCCCGCCATCGCCTCCTCCTGTCACTCGCACATTATTCCCGCTGCCGCTTCCTGCTTTCCCTCGAACGCCACTCCCGCCACCGCCTCCTCCTGTTCTTCGCACGCCAACCCCGCAACCGCCTCCTCCTGTTCCTCGCACGCCACCTCCGCCACCGCCTCCTGTTCCTCGCACGCCACCCCGGCCACCGCATCCTCCTATCTATCGAGTGCCACCACCGCTACCGCCTCCTCCTGTCTCTCGCACGCCAACCCGGCGACAGTCTCCTTCTGTTCCTCTCACGATAACCCCGCCACAGCCTCCTCCTCTAATTCGTATGCCAACCCCGACACCGCCTCCTTCTGCAACTCGCAAGCCACCACCGCCACCGCCTCTTCCTGTCCCTCGCACGCAACCCCCGCCACCGCCTCCTCCTGTCCCTCGCACCCCTACCCCGCCACAGCCTCCTCCTTTCCCTCGAACGTTACCCCCGCCACAGCCTCCTCCTGTCCCTCGAACGTCACCCCAGCCACATCCTCCTCCTGTCATTCGCAAGCCACCCCCGCCTCCGCCTCCTCCTTCCCTTTCTCGCCACCACCGCCACCGCTTCCTCCTGTCCCTCCCACGCCACCCACTCCACCGCCTCTCCCTGTCCCTCGCACGCCACCAACGCCATCGCTTCCTCCTGTCCCTCCCACGCCACCCACTCTACCGCCTCCTACTGTCCCTAGCACCCCTACCCAGCCACCGCCTCCTCCTGTCCCTCCCACGCCAACCCCGCCACAGCCTCCTCCTGTCCCTCGAACGTCACCCCAGCCACAGCCTCCTCTTGTCATTTGCAAGCCACCCCCGCCTCCGCATCCTCATCTCCCTCCCACGAAACCGTCACCACCGCTTCCTCCTGTCCCTCCCACACCATCCACTCCACCGCCTCCTACTGTCCCTCAAACGCCACCCCCGTCACTGCATCCTCCTTTCCCTCTCACGTCACCCCCGCCACCGCCTCCTCGTGTCCCTCGCACGCCAACCCGAAAAACGCCTCCTCCTTTTCCTCCCACGCCACCGTCGCCACCGCTTCCTCCTGTCCCTCCCACTTCACCCCTGCCACCACCTACTCCTGTCCCTCGCACGCCACTCCCGACACCGCCTCCTCCTCTCCATCGCACGCCACCCCCGCCACCCCCTCCTGTTCCTCACGCCACCCCACCACCGCCTCCTCCTGTTCCTCATGCACTACCACCGCCACCGCATCCTCCTATCTATCGAGTGCTACCACCGCCACCGCCTCCTCCTGTCCCTCGCACGCCACCCCCGCCACCTCCTCCTCCTGTTCCTCGCACGCCACCCCCGCCACCGCCTCCTCCTGTTCCTCGCACGCCACCACCGCCACCGCCTCCTCCTATGTATCGAGTGCCACCACCGCCACCGCCTCCTCCTGTCCATCGCGCCCCACCCCCGCCACCGCCTCCGCCGGTCCCGCGCACGGTACCCCCGCCACATCCTCCTCCCTCCCTCAAACGTCACCCCAGCCACAGCCTCCTCCTGTCCCGCAAGCCATCCCGCCTCCGCCTCCTCCTGTCCTTCCGCCACCCCGCTTCGCCTCCTACTGTCCCTCGCACGCCACCCCCGCCATCGCCTCCTCCTGTCACTCGCACGTTATTCCCGCTGCTGCTTACTGCTTTCCCTCGAACGCCACTCCCGCCACCGCCTCCTACTGTCATTAGCACGTTAACCCCGCCGCCGCCTCCTTCTTTCCCTCGCACGCCAGCCCCGCCAACGCCTCCTCCTTTCCCTCGCACGACACCCCCACCACCGCATCCTCCTTTCCCTCGCACGTCACCCCCACCATCGCCTCCTCCTTTCCCTCGCATGCTACCCTCACCACCGCCTCCTCCTTTCCCTCGAACGTCACCCCAGCCAGAGCCTCCTCTTGTCATTCGCAAGCCTCCCCCGCCTCCGCCTCCTCCTCTCCCTCCCACGAAACCGCCGCCACCGCTTCATCCTGTCCCTCCCACGCCATCCACTCCACCGCCTCCTACTGTTCCTCAAACGCCACAAGCGTCACCGCATCCTCCTTTCCCTCGCACGTCACCCACGCCACCGCCTCCTGTCACTCGCACGTTATCGCACCCGCCGCCTCCTTCTCTCTCTCGCACGCTACCCACGCCAACGCCTCCTCCTGTCAATCGCACATTATCACGCCACCGCCTCCTCCTTTCCCTCGCACGCTAACCCCGCCACCGCCTCCTCCTTTCCCTCGCACGCCACCCCCGCCACCGCCTCCTCCTTTCCTTCGAACGCCACCCCCGCCGACGCCTCCTCCTTTCCCTCGCACGCCACCCCCGCCATCGCCTCCTCCTGTCACTCGCACATTATTCCCGCTGCCGCTTCCTGCTTTCCCTCGAACGCCACTCCCGCCACCGCCTCCTCCTGTTCTTCGCACGCCAACCCCGCAACCGCCTCCTCCTGTTCCTCGCACGCCACCTCCGCCCCCGCCTCCTCCTGTTCCTCGCACGCCACCCCCGCCACCGCATCCTCCTATCTATCGAGTGCCACCACCGCTACCGACTCCTCCTGTCCCTCGCACGCCAACCCGGCGACAGTCTCCTTCTGTTCCTCTCACGTTAACCCCGCCACAGCCTCCTCCTCTAATTCGTATGCCAGCCCCGACACCGCCTCCTTCTGTAACTCGCAAGCCACCACCGCCACTGCCTCTTCCTGTCCCTCGCACGCAACCCCCGCCATCGCCTCCTCCTGTCCCTCGCACCCCTACCCCGCCACAGCCTCCTCCTTTCCCTCGAACGTTACCCCCGCCACAGCCTCCTCCTGTCCCTCGAACGTCACCCCAGCCACAGCCTCCTCCTGTCATTCGCAAGCCACCCCCGCCTCCGCCTATTCCTGTCCCTCCCACGCCACCACCGCCACCGCTTCCTCCTGTCCCTCCCACGCCACCCACTCCACCGCCTCTTCCTGTCCCTCGCACGCCACCAACGCCATCGCTTCCTCCTGTCCCTCCCACGCCACCCACTCTACCGCCTCCTACTGTCCCTTGAACGCCACCCCAGCCATCGCCTCCTCCTGTCTCTCCTACACCAACCCCGCCACAGCCTCCTCCTGTCCCTCGAACGTCACCCCAGCCACAGCCTCCTCTTGTCATTTGCAAGCCACCCCCGCCTCCGCATCCTCATCTCCCTCCCACGAAACCGTCACCACCGTCTCCTCCTGTCCCTCCCACACCATCCACTCCACCGCCTCCTACTGTCCCTCAAACGCCACCCCCGTCACTGCATCCTCCTTTCCCTCTCACGTCACCCCCGCCACCGCCTCCTCCTGTCCCTCGCACGCCAACCCGAAAAACGCCTCCTCCTTTTCCTCCCACGCAACCGTTGCCACCGCTTCCTCCTGTCCCTCCCACTTCACCCCTGCCACCGCCTACTCCTGTCCCTCGCACGCCACTCCCGACACCGCCTCCTCCTCTCCATCGCACGCCACCCCCGCCACCGCCTCCTCCTGTTCCTCGCACGCCACCCCCGCCACCGCCTCCTCCTGTTCCTCGTACGCTACCACCGCCACCGCATCCTCCTATCTATCGAGTGCTACCACCGCCACCGCCTCCTCTTGTCCCTCGCACGCCACCCCCGCCACCTCCTCATCCTGTTCCTCGCACGCCACCCCCGCCAGCGCCTCCTCCTGTTCCTCACACGCCACCCACTCCACCGCCTCCTACTGTTCATCGCACGCCACCACCGCCACCGCCTCCTCCTGTCCTTCGCACGCCACCCCCGCCACAGCCTCCTCCTTTCCCTCGAACGTTACCCCCGCCACAGCCTCCTCCTGTCCCTCGAACGTCACCCCAGCCACAGCCTCCTCCTGTCATTCGCAAGCCATCCCCGCCTCCGCCTCCTCCTGTCCCTCCCACGCCACCCCCGCCACCGCCTCCTACTGTACCTCCAACGCCACCACCGACACCGCATCCTACTGTTCCTCAAACACCAGCGTCACCACATCCTCCTTTCCCTCGCACGTCACCCCACCACCGCCTCCTTCTCTCTCTCGCACGCTACCCGCCAACGGCTCCTCCTTTCCCTCGCATTATCCCGCCACCGCCTCCTCCTTTCCCTCGCACGACACCCCACCACAGCCTCCTCCTGTCCTCAAACGCCACCCGCCTCCGCCTCCTCCTGTCCCTCCACGCCACC
This sequence comes from Eriocheir sinensis, assembly GCF_024679095.1. Taxonomy (NCBI): domain Eukaryota; kingdom Metazoa; phylum Arthropoda; class Malacostraca; order Decapoda; family Varunidae; genus Eriocheir; species Eriocheir sinensis. Next base: position 232,935 of record NW_026112052.1, on the reverse strand, counting down.
CCGCCTCGCCTCCTCCTTTCCTTCTCCTTTCCCTCGCTAGCGACCCCCGCCAGCGCCTCCTCCTGTCACTCGCACGTTATTCCACCGCTGCCTGCTTTCCTCGAACGCCACTCCCGCCACCGCCTCCTGTCATTAGCACGTTAACCCCCGCCGCCTCCTTCTTTCCCTTTCCCTCGCACGACACCCCACCACCGCCTCCTCCTTTCCCTCGCACGCCACCCCGCATCACCTCCTCCTTTCCCTCGCACACCCCGCCACCGCCTCCTCCTTTCCCTCGAACGTCACCCCAGCCAGAGCCTCCTCTTGCCACCCCGCCTCCGCCTCCTCTCTCCCTCCCACGAAACCGCCGCCACCGCTTCCTCCTGTCCTCCCACCATCCACTCCACCGCCTCCTGCTGTTCCTCACGCCACCCCGTCACCGCCTCCTCCTGTCCCTCGCACGTCACCCACGCCACCGCCTCCTGTCACTCGCACGTTATCGCACCCGCCGCCTCCTCCTCTCTCTCGCACGCCACCCACGCCACCGCCTCCTCCTTTCAATCCACATTATCCACCGCCTCCTCCTGTCCCTCGCACGCCACCCCGCCACCGCCTCCTCCTGTCCCTCACACGCCACCCCCCACAGCCTCCTCCTCCTTTCCCTGAACGCCACCCCGCCACCGCCTCCTCCTTTCCCTCGCACGCCACCCCGCCACTGCCTCCTCCTGTCCTCCTCCTGTCCTCGCACGCCACCCCGCCACTGCCTCCTCCTGTTCCTCACGCCACCCCCGCCACCACCTCCTCCTGTCCCTCGCACGCCACCCCCTCCTCCTGTCCTCCTCCTCCTCCTGTCCTCGCACGCCACCCCGCCACCGCCTCCTCCTGTCCCTCCACGCCACCCCTCCACCGCCTCCTCCTGTCCTCGCACGCCACCCAGCCATCGCCTCCTCCTGTCCCTCCCACGCCACTCCACTCCACCGCCTCCTACTGTCCCTCGAACGCCACCCCATCGCCTCCTCCTGTCCCTCCCACACCACCCCTCTACCGCCTCCTCCTGTCCCTCGAACGTCACCCCAGCCACAGCCTCCTCCTGTCATTCGCCACCCCTCCTCCTGTCCCTCCCTCCCTTGTCCCTCCCACACCACTCCACCTCCTACTGTCCCTCAAACGCCACCCCTGTCACTGCATCCTCCTTTCCCTCCCACCCCGCCACCGCCTCCTCCTGTCCCTCGCACGCCAACCCTCCTCCTTTCCCTCCCACGCCACCGCCTCCTCCTGTCCCTCCCCGCCACTCCTGCCACCGCCTCCTCCTCTCCCTCGCACGCCACCCCTGCCACCACCTCCTCCTCACCACCCCTGCCACCGCTCCTCCTGTTCCTCGTACGCCACCACCGCCACCGCCTCCCATCTATCGAGTGCTACCACCGCCTCCTCCTGTCCCTCACGCCACCCCGCCACCTCCTCATCCTGTTCCTCGCACGCCACCCCCGCCAGCGCCTCCTCCTGTTCCTCGCACGCCACCCCCGCCACCGCCTCCTCCTGTTCCTCGCACGCCACCACCGCCACCGCCTCCTCCTATCTATCGAGTGCCACCACCGCCACCGCCTCCTCCTGTCCTTCGCACCCCACCCCCGCCACAGCCTCCTCCTTTCCCTCGAACGTTACCCCCGCCACAGCCTCCTCCTGTCCCTCGAACGTCACCCCAGCCACAGCCTCCTCCTGTCATTCGCAAGCCACCCCCGCCTCCGCCTCCTCCTGTCCCTCCCACGCCACCTCCGCCAGCGCTTCCTCCTGTCCCTCCCACGCCACCCACTCCACCGCCTCCTACTGTTCCTCAAACGCCACAAGCGTCACCGCATCCTCCTTTCCCTCGCACGTCACCCCCGCCACCGCCTCCTTCTCTCTCTCGCACGCTACCCACGCCAACGGCTCCTCCTGTCAATCGCACATTATCACGCCACCGCCTCCTCCTTTCCCTCGCACGGTAACCCCGCCACCGCCTCCTCCTTTCCCTCGCACGCCACCCCCGCCACCGCCTCCTCCTTTCCTTCGAACGCCACCCCCGCCGACGCCTCCTCCTTTCCCTCGCACGCCACCCCCGCCATCGCCTCCTCCTGTCACTCGCACATTATTCCCGCTGTCGCTTCCTGTTTTCCCTCGAACGCCACTCCCGCCACCGCCTCCTACTGTCACTCGCACGGCAACCCCGCCAACGCCTCCTCCTTTCCCTCGCACGACACCCCCACCACCGCCTCCTCCTTTCCCTCGCACGCCACCCCCGCCACCGCCTCCTCCTTTCCCTCGCATGCCACCCCAACCACCGCCTCCTCCTTTCCCTCGCACGTCACCCCCGCCACTGCCTCCTCTCCTTTCAAACCACCCCACCGCCTTGCAAAACCTGCCTTCCCCTCACACGCCGCCACCGCCTCCTCCTGTTCCTTGCACGCCACCCCCGCCACCGCCTCCTCCTGTGCCTCGCACGCTACCCCCGCCACCGCATCCTCCTATCTATCGAGTGCCACAACCGCTACCGCCTCCTCCTGTCCCTCGCACGCCAACCCGGCCACAGTCTCTTCCTGTTCCTGTCACGATAACCCCGCCACAGCCTCCTCCTCTAATTCGCAGGCTAACCCCGCCTCCGCCTCCTTCTGTAATTCGTAAGCCACCCCCGCCACCGCCTCTTCCTGTCCCTCGAACGCCACCCCCACCACCGCCTCCTTTCCCTCTTACCTCACACCCCCACACTGCCTCCTCCTTTCCCTTGCACGCCACTCCCGCCACCGCCTTCTCCTTTCCCTCGTACGCCACCCCCGACACCGCCTCCTCCGCTCCCTCGCACGCCAACTAGGCCATCCCCTCCTCCTGTCAGTCGCACGTCACCCCCGCCACCGCCTCCTCCTATCAATCGAACGCCGCCATCGCCTCCTACTGTCCCTCGCACGGTACCCCCGCCAGCGCTGACTTCTGTCCCCCACACTCCACCCCCGCAACCGCCTCGTCCTGTCACTCGCACGCCAACCCCACCACCGCCTCCTGTTATCATTCGCCAGCCAGCCCCGCCACCGCCTCCTCCTGTCATTCGCACGCAACTCATGCCACAGCCTACTACTGTCCCTCGAACGTCACCCCCGCCAAAGCCTCCTACTGTCCCTCGGACGCGACCTCTGCCACAAGTTCCTCCTGTCCTTCCCACGCCACCCCCGCCACCGCCTTTTACTGTACCTTGAACGCCACCCCCGCCACCGCCTCTTCCTGTCCCTCGCACGCCAACCCGGCCATCGCCTCCTCCTATCCCTCGCACGCCAACCCGACCAACGCCTCCTCCTTTTCCTCCCACGCCACCGTCGCCATCGCTTCCTCCTGTCCCTCCTACTCCACCCCCGCCACCGCCTCCTCCTGTTCCTCGCACGCCACCCCCGCCACCGCCTCCTCCTGTACCTCGCACGCCACCCCCGTCACCGCATCCTCCTTTCCCTCGCACGTCACCCCCGCCACCGCCTCCTCCTGTCCCTCGCACGCCAACCCGGCCACCGCCTCCTTCTGTCCCTAGCACGCCAACCCGACCAACGCCTCCTCCATTTCCTCCCACGCCACCGTCGCCACCGCTTCCTCCTGTCCCTCCCACTCCACCCCTGGCACCGCCTACTCCTGTCCCTCGCACGCCACTCCCGACACCGCCTCCTCCTCTCCATCGCACGCCACCCCCGCCACCGCCTCCTCCTGTCCCTCGCACGCCAACACCGATACCGCCTCCTCCTGTTCCTCACACGCCACCCTCGCCACCGCCTCCTCCTGTTCCTCGCAAGCCACCACCGCATCCTCCTATCTATCGAGTGCCACCACCGCCACCGCCTCCTTCTGTCCCTCGCACCCCATCCCCGCCACAGCCTCCTTCTTCCCCTCGAACGTTACCCCTGCCACAGCGTCCTAATGTCCCTCTACCTTCCCAGCCACAACCTCCTCCTGTCATTCGCAAGCCACCCCCGCCTCCGCCTCCTCCTGTCCCTTCCACGCCACCACCGCCACCGCTTCCTACCGTCCCTCCCACGCCACCCACTCCACCGCCTCCTGCTGTCCCTCGAACGCCACTCCCGACACCGCCTCCTCCTGTCCCTCGAACGCCACCACCGCCACCGCTTCCTCCTGTCCCTCCCACGCCACCCCCGCCACCGCCTCCTCCTGTCCCTCGCACGCCACCACCGCCACCGCTTCCTCCTGTCCCTCCCACGCCACCCCCGCCACCGCCTCCTCCTGTCCCTCGAACGCCACCCCCGCCACCGCCTCCTCCTGTCCCTCGAACGCCACCCCCGCTACCGACTCCTCCTGTCCCTCCCACGCCAACCACGCCACAGCCTCCTCCTGTCCCTCGAACGTCACCCCAGCCACAGCCTCCTCTTGTCATTCGCAAGCAAGCCCCGCCTCCGCCTCCTCCTCTCCATCCCACGAAACCGCTGGCACCGCTTCCTCCTGTCCCTCCCCCGCCACCCCCGCCACCGCCTCCTCCTGTCCCTCGCACGCCACCACCGCCACCGCTTCCTCCTGTCCCTCCCACGCCACCCACTCCACCGCCTCCTACTGTCCCTCGAACGCCACCCCCGCTACCGACTCCTCCTGTCCCTCGAACGCCACCCCCGCCGCCGCCTCCTCCTCTCTCTCGCACGCCACCCCCGCCACCGCCTCCTCCTTTCCCTCGCACGCCACCCCCGCCACCGCCTCCTCCTTTCCCTCGCATGCCACCTTCCCCAGCGCCTCCTCCTTTCCCTCGCACGCCACCCCCGCCACCGCATCGTCCTTTCTCTTGCACGCCTTCCCCGCCGCCGCCTTCTCCTTTCCCTCACACGCCACCCCCGTCAGCGCCTCCTCCTTTCCCTCGCACGCCCCCCCCTCCCCCCGCCACCGCCTCCTCCTTTCCCTCGCACGTCACTCCCGCCACCGCCTCCTCCTATCTCTCGCACGCAACCTCCGCCACCGCCTCCTCCTTTCCCTCGCACGTCACCCCCGCCACCGCCTCTTCCTTTCGCTCGCACGCCACCGCCTCCTCCTTTCCTTAGCACGCCACCCACGCCACCGCCTCCTCCTTTCCCTCGCACGCCACCCCAACCACCTCCTCCTCCAGTTAATTGCCCGCCACCCCCGCCAACGATTCTTCCTGTCCCTCGCACGCCACCCCCACCACCGTCTTCTCAAGTCCATTGCCCGCAACCCCCGCCATTGCCTCCTCCTTTCCCTCGCACGCCACCCCCGCCACCTCCTCCTCCAGTCCATTGCCCGCCACCCCCGATACCGCCTCCTCCTTTCCCTCGCACGCCACCCCCGCCACCTCCTCCTCCAGTCCATTGCCCGCCACACCCGCCAACGCTTCTTCTTGTCCCAAACGAGCCACCCCCACCACCGCCTCCTCCTGTCTTTGTCACGACACCCCCACCACCTCCTCTTCCTGTCCTTCGCACGACACCCCCGCCTCCGCCTCCTCCTGTCCCACGCACGCCACCCCAACCACCGTCCGTCGTCATGGCTGTGGTTCCCTCCCTCGTCGTGGCTGCTGCTCCCTCCCTCGTCGTGGCTGCTGCTCCCTCCGTCGTCGTGGCTGCTGCTCCCTCCCTCGTCGTGGCTGCTGCTCCCTCCCTCCTCGTGGTTGCTGCTCCCTCCCTCGTGGCTGCTGCTCCCTCCCTTGTCATGGCTGCTGCTCCCTCCCTCGTCGTGGCTGCTGCTCCCTCCCTCGTCGTGGCTGCTGCTCCCTCCCTCGTCGTGGCTGCTGCTCCCTCCGTCGTCGTGGCTGCTGCTCCCTCCCTCGTCGTGGCTGCTGCTCCCTCCCTCGTCGTGGCTGCTGCTCCCTCCTTCGTTGTGGCTGCTGCTCCCTCCCTTGTCATGGCTGCTGCTCCCTCCCTCGTCGTGGCTGCTGCTCCCTCCCTCGTCATGGCTGCTGCTCCCTCCGTCGTCGTGGCTGCTGCTCCCTCCGTCGTCGTGGCTGCTGCTCCTCCCTCATTGTAGCTGCTGCTCCCTCCCTCATTGTAGCTGCTGCTCCCTCCCTCGTTGTGGCTGCTGCTCCCTCCCTCGTCGTGGCTGCTGCTCCCTCCCTCGTTGTGGCTGCTGCTCCCTCCCTCGTTGTGGCTGCTGCTCCCTCCGTCGTCGTGGCTGCTGCTCCCTCCGTCGTCGTGGCTGCTGCTCCCTTCGTCGTCGTGGCTGCTGCTCCCTCCGTCGTCGTGGCTGCTGCTCCCTCCCTCGTTGTGGCTGCTGCTCCCTCCCTCGTTGTGGCTGCTGCTCCCTCCGTCGTCGTGGCTGCTGCTCCCTCCCTCGTTGTGGCTGCTGCTCCCTCCCTCGTTGTGGCTGCTGCTCCCTCCCTCGTTGTGGCTGCTGCTCCCTCCCTCGTTGTGGCTGCTGCTCCCTCCGTCGTCGTGGCTGCTGCTCCCTCCCTCATTGTGGTTGCTGCTCCCTCCGTCGTCGTGGCTGCTGCTCCCTCCGTCGTCGTGGCTGCTGCTCCCTCCCTCGTTGTGGCTGCTGCTCCCTCCGTCGTCGTGGCTGCTGCTCCCTCCGTCGTCGTGGCTGCTGCTCCCTCCCTCGTTGTGGCTGCTGCTCCCTCCGTCGTCGTGGCTGCTGCTCCCTCCTTCGTCGTGGCTGCTGCTCCCTCCCTCGTTGTGGCTGCTGCTCCCTCAGTCGTCGTGGCTGCTGCTCCCTCCCTCGTTGTGGCTGCTGCTCCCTCCGTCGTCGTACCTGCTGCTCCCTCAGTCGTCGTAGCTGCTCCCTCCTCGTTGTGGCTGCTGCTCCTCCGTCGTCATGCTGCTGCTCCCTCCCTCGTCGTGGCTGCTGCTCCCTCCCTCGTTGTGGCTGCTGCTCCCTCCCTCGTTGTGGCTGCTGCTCCCTCCCTCGTTGTGGCTGCTGCTCCCTCCGTCGTCGTGGCTGCTGCTCCCTCCCTCGTCGTGGCTGCTGCTCCCTCCCTCGTCATGGCTGCTGCTCCCTCCGTCGTCATGGCTGCTGCTCCCTCCCTCGTCATGGCTGCTGCTCCCTCCGTCGTCGTGGCTGCTGCTCCCTCCCTCGTTGTGGCTGCTGCTCCCTCCCTCGTCGTGTCTGCTGCTCCTCCCTCGTCGTGGCTGCTGCTCCTCCCTCGTCGTGGCTGCTGCTCCCTCCGTCGTCGTGGCTGCTGCTCCCTCCCTCGTTGTGGCTGCTGCTCCCTCCGTCGTCGTGGCTGCTGCTCCCTCCCTCGTTGTGGCTGCTGCTCCCTCCCTCGTTGTGGCTGCTGCTCCTCCCTCGTCGTATGCTGCTCCCTCCCTCGTCGTGGATGCTGCTCCCTCCCTCATCGTGGATGCTGCTCCCTCCGTCGTCGGCTGCTGCTCCCTCCGTCGTCGTGCTGCTGCTCCCTCCGTCGTCGTGGCTGCTCCCTCCCTCGTCGTGGCTGCTGCTCCCTCCCTCGTTGTGGCTGCTGCTCCCTCCGTCGTCGTGGCTGCTGCTCCCTCCCTCGTCGTGGCTGCTGCTCCCTCCCTCGTCGTGGCTGCTGCTCCCTCCCTCGTTGTGGCTGCTGCTCCCTCCCTCGTTGTGGCTGCTGCTCCCTCCCTCATTGTGGCTGCTGCTCCCTCCTTCGTTGTGGCTGCTGCTCCCTCCCTCATTGTGGCTGCTGCTCGCTCCCGCGTCGTGGCTGCTGCTCCCTCCCTCTTTGTGGCTGCTGCTCCCTTCATCGTGGCTGCTGCTCCCTCCCTCGTCGTGGCTGCTGCTCCCTCCCTCATCGTGGCTGCTGCTCCCTCCGTCGTCGTGGCTGCTGCTCCCTACGTCGTCGTGCTGCTGCTCCTCCTCGTCGTGGCTGCTGCTCACTCCCTCGTCGTGGCTGCTGCTCCCTCCCTCGTCGTGGCTGCTGCTCCCTACCTCGTCGTGGCTGCTGCTCCCTACCTCGTCGTGGCTGCTGCTCCCTACCTCGTCGTGGCTGCTGCTCCCTCCGTCGTCGTGGCTGCTGCTCCCTACCTCGTCGTGGCTGCTGCTCACTCCTTCGTCGTGGCTGCTGCTCCCTCCGTCGTCGTGGTTGCTGCTCCCTCCCTCGTCGTGGCTGCTGCTCACTCCTTCGTCGTGGCTGCTGCTCCCTCCGTCGTCGTGGCTGCTGCTCCCTCCGTCGTCGTGGCTGCTGCTCCCTCCCTCGTCGTAGCTGCTGCTCACTCCGTCGTCGTGGCTGCTGCTCCCTCCCTCGTCGTGGCTGTTGCTCTCTCCCTCGTCGTGGCTGCTGCTCCCTCCCTCGTCGTGGCTGCTGCTCCCTCCCTCGTCGTGGCTGCTGTTCACTCCGTCGTCGTACATGCTGCTCCCTCCCTCGTCGTGGCTTCTGCTCCCTCTGTCGTCGTGGCTGCTGCTCCCAAAGAGTTAGAAAACGATATTACGTGGAAATGAGACATATCTCACGACATTACATGAAAAAGTAACATATCACACGACATTATATGAAAAGAAAACATCACACGAGATTATATGAAAAGAAAACATATCACATGAAATTACATGAAAAGAAAACATATCACCCGATATGATATGTAACGAAAACATATCACACAACATTACATGAATAGAAAACATATCACACGACATTACATGAAAAGAAAACATATCACACGACATTACATGAAAAGAAAACATATCACACGACATTACATGAAAAGAAAATATACCACACGACATTACATGAAAAGAAAACATATCATACGACATTACATGAAAAGAAAACATACCACACGACATTACATGAAAGGAAAACATATCACACGACATTATATGGAAATGAAACATATCACACGACATTGTGTGGAAAGAAAACATATCACACGACATTATATGGAAATGAAACATATCACACGACATTATATGGAAATGAAACATATCACACTACATTATGTGGAAAGAAAACATATCACACGACATTATATGGAAATGAAACATATCACACGACATTACATGAAAAGAAAACATATCACACGACATTATATGGAAATGAAACATATCACACGACATTGTGTGGAAAGAAAACATATCACACGGCATTACATGAAAATAAAACATGTCACACGACATTACATGAAAAGAAAACATATCACACGACATTACATGAAAAGAAAACATATCACACGACATTACATGAAAAGAAAACATATCACACGACATTACATGAAAAGAAAACATATCACACGATATTACATGAAAAGAAAACATATCACACGACATTATATGAACAGAAAACATATCACACGACATTACCTGAAAAGAAAACATATCACACGTTATTATATGTAAATGAAACATATCACACGACATTACATGAAAAGAAAACATATCACACGACATTACCTGAAAATAAAACATATCACCCTTTATTATATGGAAATTAAATATATCACACGACATTACATGAAAAGAAAACATATCACACGACATTACATAAAAAGAAAACATATCACACAACATTACATGAAAAGAAAACATATCACACGACATTACATGAAAAGAAAACATATCACACGACATTATATGAACAGAAAACATGTCACACGACATTACATGAAAAGGAAACATATCACACGACATTACTTGAAAAGAAAACATATCACACGACATTACATGAAAAGAAAACATATCACATGACATTACATGAAAAGAAAACATATCACACAACATTATATGAAAAGAAAACATATAGCACAACATTATATGGAAATGAAACATATCACACGACATTATATGAAAAGAAAACATATCACACGACATTATATGAAAAGAAAACATATCACACGACATTATATGAAAAGAAAACATATCACACGACATTACATGGCAAGGAAACATATCACACGACATTATATGGCAAGGAAACATATCACACGACATTACATGGCAAGGAAACATATCACACGACATTACATGGCAAGGAAACATATCACACGACATTGCAAGGCAAGGAAACATATCACACGACATTGCAAAGCAAGGAAACATACCACACGACATTACATGGCAAGGAAACATATCACACGACATTACATGGCAAGGAAACATATCACACGACATTACATGGCAAGGAAACATACCACACGACATTACATGGCAAGGAAACATATCACACGACATTACATGGCAAGGAAACATATCACACGACATTACATGGCAAGGAAACATATCACACGACATTACATGGCAAGGAAACATATCACACGACATTGCAAGGCAAGGAAACATATCACACGACATTGCAAAGCAAGGAAACATACCACACGACATTACATGGCGAAACATATCACACGACATTACATGGCAAGGAAACATATCACACGACATTACATGGCAAGGAAACATATCACACGACATTACATGGCAAGGAAACATATCACACGACATTGCAAGGCAAGGAAACATATCACACGACATTACATGGCAAGGAAACATATCACACGACATTACATGGCAAGGAAACATATCACACGACATTACATGGCAAGGAAACATATCACTCGACATTACATGGCAAGGAAACATATCACACGACATTACATGGCAAGGAAACATATCACACGACATTACATGGCAAGGAAACATATCACACGACATTACATGGCAAGGAAACATATCACACGACATTACATGGCAAGAAAACATATCACAACACATCATCTACAAAGGAAACATATCAGACGCAAATGAAACATATCATACAGCATCCTTACAACGTAAAATCAACATCCGCGACGGAACGGACATCCCCATTACCGAAATACTGAGGCCACAGCGCTGCGTCATGAAGTGGAGGCGACCCCGTCACTGAGTGGACACGGCCGAAATTTCAAGGCCAACACGCAGGCTGTTCACGAGGAAGTGATCGATACAGATTATGTTTACGAGCGCCCCTTCCCACCTTAATGAAATGTTTCGCCGTCCTTGCCGCTGGAGTAGCTGGTGTGCTGCTTGGCGCTCCTCATGAGGTTGAGCTTCTGACTGCGCGGCAGTTTGAAGCCTCGCTGCTGGATGGCGGCGCCGAGGTGGTCACGAGTCAGCAGGGGAGTGGGGCGCCGCACCACTCTTTCGTACTGGTACTCCTGCTTGGCCTTGCGACCCGGAGGCATGATCCTGCACTGCGGCCGGGCGGTGTTGATGCCGCGGTTCCCTTTGCACGTCACGTGGCCAAACTCCATTCTATTCAGGTCTCGAGAACCGCAACAGTATTCCTGCTGCAGCTTCCTGGACTCCGCCCTCACCACAAACTTCCCAGTGGTGGCTTTCTCTCCAGCGTCAGTCGTGAACAGTCGAATACTGCTCATGGCCTCATGCGGTTGAACCAAGACACACCTCGTGAAGGCGTCATTGGTCCTCATCGTAGGTGCATGGTTGGGTTTCTTTCTGTCCTCAACAACCACTGCCGTGCAGGCCCACAGTGTGTGCAGCGGTGAGTCGCTATACACACCCACGCCCAATACACACACCTGGCCGTTCATCAACGTGCACTCGTACTTCTCGACGAGGCACTTTTCTATGCAGCCCGCCACCGCTGAGGCAAGCACCTCGGCCACAGGGACGTTGGGTGCCAAACAGTGACACTGGAAGAGGCGCGTGAGGAGCCAGGCGGGCGCGCACACCCTCCGGGGAGCGTCATGGCAGTGACTGCGCAGGAAACCATACAGGAGAACCTGCGTCTGCAGCCTTAGCTGCTTCTGGTCTTCAGCGGCCCACGCGGACTGAACTGTGGGCTGTGCAAGGCACACCAATTTACCGCCTTCTTTGAGCCACGCATAATCTCCTCCCACTAGTCTGACAGTTTTTACTGTCTCTTTGTTATTTTCGTACAGCACAAAGCTGCCAGGTGCGGGGGGAGAAGACCTCTCACAAATTCCTTGCCAATCGCTGGTAACCACAACGGGTCGGACCAGCGAAGGTTTCTGACCGTGGCTTCTAATTTTCATATCGCTTGCATCTTCCAAGGGTGAGCTGGGCGACAAAAGATCTCGCCCTGCTTTCTTAGCAGATCTGAACCTTCCTGCCTTGGGCAGCACAACGGATTTCTCGACGAGTTTTATCGGTGTGCTGTCACTCTCCGTGCCGAGGAGCTCCCGCTCCTCCCGGTACCACGAGGCGATCAGGGATGCCGCTCGCCCCCCTGGCTGAGCAAGGCGACCCCCGAGGCTCTTGGTTCCGGTGATTGGGTGGGCCATTCTTCTCTCTGGTATTTACACATAGGGCTCGATTCAACACATCACCTCGGATTCGAGTAAGCCGTTTTGGGGACCTTGGAGTTGGCATTGCACCCCCCCCCGAGTCTAGAGCTGGTTGACCGCGCGGCCAGTGGCGACACACACAGAATGATGGTGATGCCGCACAATGTGGAACGTTTCTCTCTCTCTCTCTCTCTCTCTCTCTCTCTCTCTCTCTCTCTCTCTCTCTCTCTCTCTCTCTCTCTCTCTCTCTCTCTCTCTCTCTCTCTCTCTCTCTCTCTCTCTCTCTCTCTCTCTCTCTCTCTCAATCAATGTGTTACTCCCTTTCTCATTGGTACACCCACTCACTTGCTTGTCTTTTCGCTTGCTTGCGTGTGCTGCTCACTCACACACACACACACACACACACACACACACACACACACACACACACACACACACACACACACACACTTCCTCGGATAATTGTGAACAGGAAGGACTCAAGACGCAGCTGCTGCCCCCTATGTCCCTGCCCCCTTCATCTCCTCCTCCTCGCCTTGGTGTTAGAGAGGAAGTAGGAGGAGAAGGGGAAGTGAAGCTCGTCAGTTTGAAAGGAGAAATGGAGGGATTAGGGCAGTGAAGGGGTTATGGGTAGATCAGGATGAGGATGTGGATATGAAAGGGGTAAGGAATACAGGACGAGGAAAAGGAGGAGGAGGAGGAGGAAGAGGGGAGAGGGAGGAAAGCCCGTTAGGATCAGCTGGAGATAGGAAAGGTTAGGTTGTCTTAAAAGGCAAAGGGGAAGGATGACGT
>NW_026112052.1:190000-210000 GCF_024679095.1 Eriocheir sinensis | reverse complement strand
TGAGGAGCAGATAAAAGCACCTCGATATTGAGGAAAAGATGAAAGCACCTCGATATTGAGCAGCAGACGAAAGCACCTCGATATTGAGGAGCAGATAAGAGGACCTCGATTTTGAGGAACAGATGAAAGCACCTCGATATTGAGGAGCAGATGAAAGCACATCGATATTCAGGAGCAGATGAAAGCACCTCGATATTGAGGAGCAGATGAAAGCACATTGATATTGAGGAGCAGATGAAAGCAATTCGATATTGAGGAGCAAATGAAAGCACCTTGATATTTAGGATCAGATGAAAGCAGCTCCATATTGAGGAGCAGGTGAAAGCACACCGATATTGAGGAGCAGATGAAAGCACCTTGATATTGAGGAGCAGAAGAAAGCACCATGATATTGAGGAGCAGATGAAAGCACCTCGATATTGAGGAGCAGATGAAAACACCTTGATATTGAGGAGCAGATGAAAGCACCTCGATATTGAGGAGCAGATGAAAGCACCTCGATATTGAGGAGCAGATGAAAGCACCTTGATATTGAGGAGCAGATGAAAGCACCTTGATATTGAGGAGCAGATGAGGCACATCGATATTAAGGAGCAGAGGAAAGCATATCGATATTGAGAAGCAGGTGAAAGCACTTTGATACTGAGGAGCAGAAGAAAGCACCTTGATATAGAGGAGCAGATGTAAACAATTCCATATTGAGGAGCAGATGAAAGCACCTCGATATTGAGGAGCAGATCATAGCACCTCGATATTGAGGAACAGATGAATGCACCTTGATATTAAGGAGCAGATGAAAGCACCTTGATATTAAGGAGCAGATGAAAGCACCTTGATATTGAGGAGCAGATGAAAGCACCTTGATATTAAGGAGCAGATGAAAGCACCTTGATATTGAGGAGCAGAAGGAAGCACCTTGATATTGAGGAGCAGAAGAAAGAACATCGATATTGGGGAGCAGGTGAAAGCACCTCTATATTGAGGTGCAGATGAAAGCAACTTGATATTGAGGAGCAGAGGAAAGCTCGTTGATATTGAGGAGCAGATGAAAGCACCTTGATATTGAGGAGCAGATAAAAGCACCTTGATATAGAGGAGCAGATGAAAGCACCTCGATATTGATGAGCAGATGAAAGCAACTCGATATTGAGGAACAGATGAAAGCACCTCGATATTGAGGAGCAGATGAAAGCACCTCGATATTGAGGAACAGATGAAAGCACCTCGATGTTGAGAAGCAGGTGAGAGCACCTTGATATTGAGAAGCAGATGTAAACAGGTCCATATTGAGGAGCAGATGAATGCACCTCGATATTGACAAGCAGATAATAGCACCTCGATGTTGAGAAGCAGGTGAGAGCACCTTGATATTGAGGAGCAGATGTAAACAGATCCATATAGAGTAGCAGATGAAAGAACCTCGATATTGAGGAGCAGATGAGAGCACCTTGATATTGAGGAATCAGATAAAAGCATATCGATATTGAGGAGCAGATCATAGCACCTCGATAATTATGAGCAGCTGAAAGCACCTTGATATAGAAAAGCAGATTAAAGCACCTCGATATTGATGAGCAGGTGAAAGCACCTCGATATTGAGGAGCAGATGAAAGCACCTTCATATTGATGAGCAGATGAAAGCACTTCGATATTGAGGAGCAGGTGAAAGCACATCGATATTGAGGAGCAGATGAAAGCAACTTGATATTGAGGATCAGATGAAAACACCTCGATATTGAGGAGCAGATGAAAGCACCTTGATATTGAGCAGCAGATGAAAGCACCTTGATATTCATGAGCAGATGAAAGCAACTCGATATTGAGGAACAGATGAAAGCACATCGATATTGAGGAGCAGATGAAAGCAATTTGATATTGAGGAGCAGATGAAAGCACCTTGATATTAAGTAGCAGATGAAAGCAGCTCGATAATGAGGAACAGATGAAAGCACCTTGATATTGAGGAGCAGATGAAAGCAGCTCGATATCTAGGAGCAGGTGAAAGCACATCGAAATTGAGAAGCAGATAAAAGCACCTTGACATTGAGTAGCAGATGAAAGCACCTCGATATTGAGGAGCAGATGAAAGCACCTTGATATTGAGGAGCAAAGGAAAGCACCTTGATATAGAGGAGCAGATGAAAGCGCCACGATATTGAGCAGCAGACGAAAGCACCTCGATATTGAGGAGCAGATAATAGCACCTCGATATTGAGGAGCAGATGAAAGCACCTCGATATTGAAGAGCAGAGGAAAGCACCTCGATATTGAGGAGCAGCTGAAAGCACCTCGATATTGAAGAGCAGATGAAAGCACCTCGATATTGAGTAGCAAGTGAGAGCACATCGATATTTTGAAGCAGCTGAAAGCACCTTAATATTGAGGAGCAGGTGAAAGCACCTCGATATTGAGGAGCAGGTGAAAGCACATCGATATTGAGGAGCAGGTGAAAGCACCTCGATATTGAGGAGCAGATAATAGCACCTCGATATTCAGGAGCAGATGAAAGCACATCGATATTGAGGAGCAGGTGAAAGCACCTCGATATTGAGGAGCAGGTGAAAGCACATCGATATTGAGGACCAGATGAAAGCACCTCGATATTGAGGAGCAGATGAAAGCACATCGATATTGAGGAGCAGATGAAAGCACATCGATATTGAGGACCAAATGAAAGCACATCGATATTGAGGAGCAGTTGAAAAGACATCGATATTAAGGAGTAGATGAAAGCACATCGATATTGAGGAGCCCGTGAAAGCACCTTGATATTGATTAGCAGTTGAAAGCACCTTGATATTGATGAGCAGATAAAAGCAACTTGAAATTGAGGAGCAGGTGATAGCACATTGATATTGTGGTGCGGATGAAAGCACCTTGATATTGATGAGCAGGTGAAAGCACATCGATATTGAGGAACAGGTGAAAGCACTTCGATATTGGGGAGCGGGTGAAAGTAATTTGATATTGAGGTGCAAATGATAGCACCTCGATATTGAGGAGCAGATAATAGCACCTCGATATTGAGGACAGATGAAAGCACCTCGATATTGAGGAGCAGATAATAGCACCTCGATATTGAGGACAGATGAAAGCACCTCGATATTGAGGAGCAGATAATAGCACCTCGATGTTGAGGAGCAGATGAAAGCACCTCGATATTGAGGAGCAGATAATAGCACCTCGATGTTGAGGAGCAGATGAAAGCACCTCGATATTGAGGAGCAGATAATAGCACCTCGATGTTGAGGAGCAGATGAAAGCACCTCGTTTTTGAGGAGCAGATAATAGCACCTCGATGTTGAGGAGCAGATGAAAGCACCTCGATATTGAGGAGCAGATAATAGCACCTCGATATTGAGGAGCAGATGAAAGCACCTCCATATTGAAGAGCAGATAATAGCACCTCGATGTTGAGGAGCAGATGAAACCACCTCCATATTGAGGAGCAGGGTAAAGAACCTCGATATTGAGGAGGAGATAAAAGCACCTTGATATTGAGGAACAGTTGAAAGCACCTCAATATTGGAGAGCAGGTGAAATAAAATCGATTTTGAGGAACAGATGAAAGCACCTCGATATTGAGGAGCAGATTCAAGCACCTCGATATTGAGCAGAAGACGAAAGAACCTCGATATTGAGGAGCGGATAATAGGACTTTGATATTGAATAGCAGATGAAAACACATCGATATTGAGGAGAAGATGAAATCACCTTGACATTGAGGAGCAGATGAAAGCAATTCGTTATTGAGGAGCAGATGAAAGCACCTTGATATTGTGGAACAAATGAAAGCACCTTGACATTAAGGAGCAAATGAAAGCACATCGATATTGAGGAGCAAATGAAAACACCTTTGTATTAAGGAGCAAATGAAAGCAATTCGATATTGAGGAGCAAATGAAAACACCTCGATATTGAGGAGCAAATGAAAGCACATCGATATTGAGGAGCAAATGAAAGCACATCGATAATGAGGAGCAAATGAAAGCACATCGATAATGAGGAGCAAATGAAAGCACATCGATAATGTGGATCAAATGAAAGCACATCGATAATGAGGAGCAAATGAAAGCACATCGATAATGAGGAGCAAATGAAAGCACATCGATAATGAGGAGCAAATGAAAGCACACCGATATTGAGGAGCAAATGAAAGCACATCGATAATGAGGAGCAAATGAAAGCACATCGATAATGAGGAGCAAATGAAAGCACATCGATATTGAGGAGCAAATGAAAGCACACCGATATTGAGGAGCAAATGAAAGCACATCGATAATGAGGAGCAAATGAAAGCACACCGATATTGAGGAGCAAATGAAAGCACACCGATATTGAGGAGCAAATGAAAGCACACCGATATTGAGGAGCAGATGAAAGCACACCGATATTGAGGAGCAAATGAAAGCACACCGATATTGAGGAGCAAATGAAAGCACACCGATATTGAGGAGCAGGTGAAAGCACCTCGATACTGAGGAGCAGATGAAAGCACCTCGATATTGAGGAGCAAATGAAAGCACATCGATAATGAGGAGCAGGTGAAAGCACCTCGATATTGAGGAGCAGATGAAAGCACCTCGATATTGAGGAGCAGATGAAAGCACCTCGATAATGAGGAGCAGGTGAAAGCACCTCGATATTGAGGAGCAGATGAAAGCACCTCGATATTGAGGAGCAAATGAAAGCACATCGATAATGAGGAGCAGGTGAAAGCACCTCGATATTGAGGAGCAGATGAAAGCACCTCGATATTGAGGATCTGGTGAAAGCACATCGATAATGATGAGCAGATAAAAGCACCTCAATATTGAGGATCTGGTGAAAGCACATCGATAATGAGGAGCAGATAAAAGCACATCTATACTTAGGAGCAGGTGAAAGCACCTTCATATTAAGGAGCAAATAAAAGCACCTTGATATTGATGATTAGATGAAAGCACCTTGATAATGAGGAGCAAATAAAAGCACCTTGAGATTGAGGAGCAGGTGAATGCACATCGATATTGGTGAGCAGGTGAAAGCACCTTGATAATGAGGAGCACGTGAAAGCACATCTATAATTAGGAACAGGTAAAAGCTCCTTGATATTGAGGAACAAATGAAAGCACCTTGATATTGAGGAGCAGATGAGAGCACCTTGTTATTGATGAGGAGATGAAAGCACCTTTATGTTGAGGAACATATGATAGCACCTCGATATTGAGTAGCAGATGATAGCACCTCGATATTGAGGAACAGATGAAAGCAACTCGATATTGAGGAGCAGATGATACCACCTCGATATTGAGGAGCAGATGAAAGCAAATCGATATTGAGGAGCAGATGATAGCACCTCGATATTGATGAGCAGATGAAAACACCTCGATATTGAGGAGCAGATGAAAGCACCTCGATAATGAGGAGCAGATGAAAGCACCTCGATATTGAGGAGCAGATGAAAACACATCGATATTGAAGAGCAGATGAAAGCACCTCGATATTGAGGAGCAGATGAAAACACATCGATATTGAGGAGCAGATGAAAGCAACTCGATATTGAGGAACAGATGAAAGCACCTCGATATTGAGGAGCAGGTGAAAGCACATCGATATTGAGGAACAGATGAAAGCAACTCGATATTGAGGAACAGATGAAAGCACCTCGATATTGAGGAGCAGGTGAAAGCACATCGATATTGAGGAGCAGATGAAAGCAACTCGATATTGAGGAGCAGATGAAAACACCTTGATATTGAGGAGCAGAGGAAAGCAATTCGATATTGAGGAGCAGATGAAAGCACCTTGATATTGAGGAGCAAATGAAAACACCTTGATATTGAGGAGCAGATGCATAGCTGGGCACGATAACAGAAAACCTTATTCCCGATAACCGATAACTGATAATGAAAAACCTTAACGGTGATAACCGATATTCCTTAAATTGAGACACAAATATAAGCGATAACCGATAACCGATACCCGAAATAAATCCAGAATTCCGATACTAGCTTGCGATAAGTCCGATAGGCGAAAACGATACTATATTGATATTTCAAATAAAAAACATAGATGAATTCAAATTTTCATTATCCGTATTTTAGAAAACTTACAAAACCTGAAAACCACACGTTGACACGTACCTATGGACGGTAATACTAGAAACGCCTGAACCGGTGTTGTGTTATTTGGAGTCCCCACCGTCAAAAGCTGGCGCTTTTGTTTACAAACTCTGGTCGCTCGTGAACTGCGCATGCTCAGACCAGCAAGCGTAGACCTGTACAGTCTCACAAAGCTTTAAACCGTAATTAAGAGTTGCTGGAAGGCTGAATCAGACATACATTACCACTACCACCATCCTCGCTGTTTCTAGAACGACACTCGAACTGTACGAGTTGTATTTATATGTATAGTATAGTGTCGTTCTAGAAACAGCGAGGATGGTGGTGATCTATGTTTAATTTAGCTTTCCAGCAACTCTTAATGTGTTAAAAAGCTTAGTGAGACTGTACAGGTCTACACTTACTGGTCGGAGCATGCGCAGTTCACGAGAAACCAGTGTTTGTAAACAAAAGCGCCAGATTTTGACGATGGGTCACCAAATAACACAACACCGGGTGCCTTCAATACCATGGCATGCTCACAAACGAATATGGAATATCAAATTTGAGGCAGTGAATAATCATTCTGGGGGCAAAGTTAAATGATTTTTCTCTTTAATATATTCCTTTTTGAGTAACATAAAAAAATAACCTAGTGTTTTAATTTTGATGATCTAAGTATGAAATCTCTTCACCGAAGATATTTCATGTTCTGAAGTTTTTTCATACAACACCGGGCCACGCATGCGCAGTAGGGAGACAACGTATTTTTTTCTGAGGCGGAAAAAAGTAGCGATTATGGCTAGTTTGCTTACAAAAGTAGCGAAGATACCGATATATATTTAAATAAGTAGCGGATGGCCGATAACCCGACTTTGTTATCAGCGATAAAGTATCGAGATAACTTATCGCGATAACGCCCAGCTATGAGCAGATGAAAGCAACTCGATACTGAGGAACAGATGAAAGCACCTCGATATTGAGCAGCAGACGAAAGAATATCGATATAGAGGAGCAGATAATAGGACCTCGATATTGAGGAGCAGATGAAAGCACATCGATATTGAGGAGCAGATGAAAGCACTTCGATATTGAGGAGCAGATGAAAGCACTTCGATATTGAGGAGCAGATGAAAGCACCTCGATATTGAATAGCAGATGAAAGCACATCGATATTGAGGAGCAAGTGAAAGCACATAGATATTAAGGAGCAGGTAAAAGCACCATGATATTGAGGAGCAGGTGAAAGCACCTCGATATTGATGAGCACGTGAAAGCACATTGATATTGAGGAGCATTTGAAAGCCCCTCGATATTGAGGAGCAGATAATAGCACCTCGATGTTGAGGAGCAGATGAAATCACATCGATATTGAGGAGCAGGTGAAGGCACCGCGATATTGAGTAGCAAATAAAATCACCTTAATATTGAGGAGCAGGTTAAAGCACATCGATATTGAGGAGCAGGTGAAAGCACATTGATATTGAGGAGCAGGTGAAACACATCCATATTGAGAAACAGGTGAAAACACCTTGATATTGTGGAGCAGATGAAAGCCCCTCGATATTGAGGAGCAGATGAAAGCACCTCGATATTGAGGAGCAGATGAAAGCACCTCGATATTGAGGAGCAGATGAAAACTCATCGATATTGAGGAGCAGATGAAAGCCCCTCGATATTGAGGAGCAGATGAAAGCACCTCGATATTGAGGAGCAGATGAAAGCACCTCAATATTGAGGAACAGATGAAAGCACCTCGATATTGAGGAGCAGATGAAAGCACCTCGACATTGAAGAGCAGATGAAAGCACCTCGATATTAAGGAGCAGATGAAATCACATCGATATTGAGGAGCAGATATATATATATATATATATATATATATATATATATATATATATATATATATATATTTATATATATATATATATATATATATATATATATATATATATATATATATATATATATATATATATATATATATATATATATATATATATATATATATATATATATATATATATATATATATATATATATATATATATATATATATATATATATATGAGAGAGAGAGAGAGAGATGTATATATAGATAGATAGATAGATAGATAGATATATAGATAGATAAATAAATAGATAAAAAGATAGATAGAGATAGATAGATAGATAGATAGATAGATAGATAGATAGATAGACATAGATAGATATAGATAGAGATAGGTAGATAGATATATAGATATTCAATACATTTACATATCACAACCTCCCTGAATTTATAAAAATCCTATAAACAATGAATGGCAGTGGACCCAACACGGATCCCCGCGGAGCGTCATTCATTAGGCTGTCCCGGTCCGATTGCCTTCCGCTGACTGACAGATGACATTATAAAATCATTAGCTCTCTGTAATCATAAGGTAACATGCTCTTTCGGCCTTCCCTTCCAATTCTTTACAGGAGCAGCGAGTAGCGGGCTTTTTTATTGTTTCCTTTCGTTGTGCCCTTGTGCTGTCTCCTTTGCTGTAAAAGAAAAATAATAAAATAAATCACTAACCAGCTGTCATACAACCCTAGATAAATACACGGGTAAGTAATTATTATACACGAAATACACTTCCCAAAAAGTGAATGACGGAGAAGCCAACCAAGACAAGACCTTCGACTCTCTCCTCCACCATCCCCACCACCCCCACCACCACCCATCAACCCCCACCACCAGCACCACCACCCATCAACCCCCCACCATCACCCCACTGCCCACCACCATTCCGACCTCCCCACCCCCCGCACCACCACCCCTCTCAGAAGCATCACCTAACCGCAGAACAATCCAGGGCGTGGCATTCGCTGATGAAACGAGAATATCACAACCTTTAATGGCAATGGTGCTGCTGTGTGTGTGTGTGTGTGTGTGTGTGTGTGTGTGTGTGTGTGTGTGTGTGTGCTCCCTAACCTAACCTAACCTAACCTAACCCCTGATGCCCCCTAACGAAATCCAGGAATTGGCGTGTTCGTGGATGGTTTATGAGAATCTAGCAAGGGTTTACTAGGCACGTCGATCTGAAACTTGAGAATCAATTGTTACGTTTTCATTAGAACAGATTTGCTCTTGTTTGATCTTCCCGTGAGTTTGATAATATAGATACACACTTCTTAACTTATTATTAGAACAGTCTTATTCTTGTTTACTCTTCCCTGGGGTTTAAAAATAGAGAACCACTTGTTAACTAATCTTTATGACTCTCTTACTCTTGTTTACTCTTCCCGTGGCTTTGAAACTAGAGAACCACTTGTTAAAACTAATGTGGTGTGTGTGTGTGTGTGTGTGTGTGTGTGTGTGTGTGTGTGTGTGTGTGTGTGTGTGTGTGTGTGTGTGTGTGTGTGTGTGTGTGTGTGTGTGTGTGTGTGTGTGTGTAAATATTTCATGACGCGCACTTTGAAAACAGGATCAGCTTTTAACGAATAATCTGCCTAGCAAGAGCTTACGCAATTTTACGTAATCCACTCCCTCCATTTTACATCACCTGTTGTTGCTGTTTGTGTGTCCTGCTTTTTCTCGTCTCTACAAGTAAGAGGGTGTTGCCTCGGTACAGAACTCATGCAAGGTTCTCAACGTTATTTACTTTTTTATTTTACTTTTTAAATCTAAGAAAATATAAGTATCGGTGAAGAGTCCGTAGATTTATAATGGACACAGGGCCTTGAGGGTGTCAGCTGGTGTGCATTTTCGTGGTGAGCGAGACAAAAGATGAGAAGTTAATTTGAAGTGATTTATATATTTACACGTAGTAGCGGTATTGGAAAAAAATAATCTTCAGCTCACATTGATTATGGAAAACGAAGGGAGTTAACATATAATACGGAGTTCTCGATTATTGTTTTATTTTATTTTATTTTATTTATGTTTTTGCTTTAGTTGTTGTTAGGTATTATTTTTTTTTTCTTCCTCTCCTTGTTGATTTTGTTCTCATTATTATTATTTTCCTCATACTTCTTCTTCTTCTTCTTCTTCTTTGTCTTTTCTTCTTCTTCTTCTTCTTCTTCTTCTTCTTCTTCTTCTTCTTCCAGGACGCTAGCGTTCTTCAGGATGAGCTAGACAGACTATATGATTGGGCGGGGAAGTGGCAGATGGAATCCAATGTCGGGAAGTGCAGTATTCTGAGTGTAGGTAGGAATAACCCCTCACACAATTATATACTCCTTAAATGACACTCCGCTGAGTAGGTCTGGGTGTGAGAGGGATTTAGGGGTCTTAGTGAGCACTGACCTCCGTCCTAGAGCTCAGTGCATTCAAGCTAAGAATCGTGCAAATAGGGTACTGGGTTTCATCTCGAGGAGCGTAAGCAATAGGAGCGCTGAAGTCATCCTCAAACTCTACATAGCATTAATTAGACCTCATTTCGATTATGCGGTTCAGTTCTGGTCACCTTACTGTAGAGTGGATATCAAGTAGTTAGAATCTGTACAGAGGATGATGACAAAAATTATTCAAGGTGTGAGAAACTTGCCTTATGAAAATAGACTGAAGCATTTAAATGTATACGCTCTAGGAAGGCGAAGGTTACGAGGTGATTTGATCGAGGTTTATAAATGGATGAAGGACTTTAATAAAGGGGATGTAAATAGGGTTTTGGTTGTAAAAGAGCAAGGTAGAACACATAGCAACGGTTTTAAGCTAGTTAAATTCAGATTCAACAAAGACATAGGCAAGAATTGGTTTACCAGTAAAGTGGTGGATGAGTGGAACAGGCTTGGGAGTCATCTTGTGGGTGCCAATACCATAGATGCATTGAAGAAAAGTTTGGATAAATTCATGGATAGTGATAGGTACGGTTAGACTTACAGGAACTGCCTTGTATAGGCCAACCGGCCTCTTGCAGACTCCTTACGTTCTTATGTTCTTTTGTTGTTGTTGTTGTTGTTGTTGTTGTTGTTGTTGTTCTTGTTCTTGTTCTTCTTCTTTTTCTTCCTCTTTTTAATAATTTCTTCTTATAATTAATGATCGCTTTGTCCTTCCATTTAGTTATCGATATGTTTCTCTGTCTATCTTGCACTTCCTTTAGATAATTAGTCTCCCTTCCTTCCTCTTACTTCCTCACTCCCTCTTTATGCCTCCTTTTATTTTTTTCCCATTCCATTCTTTCTATCAATGGTCTAATGTCGGCTGCAATTAGTTTAACGTCGGTGGCAGTAAAAACATTCGAGTCTATTATAGATGAAAATATCCGTGACCACCTAGACTCCTAGAGAAACAGCCTGATCAATGGCCCCCGCCATGGGTTCATTAATCAAGGCTAGATCTTGTCTGACTTTATTTATTTTTTATTTTTACAAAAAATGGCAAATACGTAAGGACGACAGTTATGATATTGTATATCTTAATTTTAGTAAAGCATTCGACAAAGAACCTCACCAATAACTTTGACAACAATTAAAGCCCATGGGTTTGAAGGTAGATGGATCATGGTGTGGTTCAGTGACAGGAAGCAGAGTTCTGGGTTCAGGTAGTACATGGGGATAATGGGATTGGGTTCGAGGTACTAAGTCTGATGCAAATATCAAGATACTTTGGGTGGAGCAGGTGCGGGAATTCCCTACCCGGCAGCATTGTCACTTCAACCACAACAAGGCATACAATTTTATATGTCGGTTGTTTAGTATTTGACATAGTTTTAAAATTTTTGTATATGGTAAAACATGTCTATATTATGTTGTGAGTGTATCGAATTTTAGGATATTAACGATGATTTATGTATGGAAATGAATTCAACCGTTTGCTACCCAGCGACGTTGTCATGTCTATGGTCAAGGTCGCCGGGTGACCCCCTGTGGACCTCGGGTTGCCCCGGGCCATTATTCCCTGGTAGAGAGGAAGCGGGTGAGAGAGGGGGAGGGAAGGTAGCGGTAGCCAAGGTCCAGCCCATGAGACAGATGCAAGGATTTCTTGACAACATTTTATCAGTGTCTTTTTACCGATACCCTCGCTACACTTGACCCGATAAAAACAGTTCTATTTTGTGAGCTTTGTTCTCCGTTCATTTTGCAATTGGCAAGGAACCTATAATATGGCCCCTCGGGCCAAATTTGTGGCTTTACCGTGTAGCAGCGACGGGCCAAATTTGTGCCATGATATAAACCCCCAAAAATAGATGATGCATAAACCGATCACAAAACGCTTTGATATATATTATGAAATGATTTGTGTGAGTGATGATTTTTTTCTCATTTTTCTCGCTTAGAAGGACCATTAAGAAACATGATCCCTGTGGCTACAGGGTTAATAGTCCCCTCATATCCTTGTGTATCCGTGTTATTTCCTTCACCTCGTTTTCCACTACTCTCCCTCTCTCTCTGTCCCATTCCCGGTCTCCCTCAATCCTCTCTCTCACCTCCCAACCCTCCCTCCCTCCCAGCCATTGTCACTCCCTTAATCCCATAATCGTCACTCCCTTAAACCCCATAATCCTTAGATCGCGATATTATTGACAATTAGTCCCGTTCTAATGCGTTTACAAACCCAACTCATTAATCGATTCCTACTTTACTCTCTCTCTCTCTCTCTCTCTCTCTCTCTCTCTCTCTCTCTCTCTCTCTCTCTCTCTCTCTCTCAAGATTAAGTAATATGTATAGTGTTTTGATGTGTTTCTGTTAATATTTTTGAAACTATGAGGTTTGTGGAGAAACGAGAGGGAGGAGGAGGTGGAGGTGGAGGTGGAGGTGGAAGTGGAGGTGGAGAAGGAGAAGGAGGAGGAGGTGAAGGTGGAGGTGGAAGTAGAGGTGGAGAAGGAGAAGGAGGAGGAGGTGAAGGTGGAGGAGGAGGTAAATTTATTCTCTTACAGTCCTCATATAAGGCAACCACGAGGTCTGTTTTTTTTTTTTTTTAAAGGAGGAGGAGGAGGAACAAAGAAACACAAAGAGAGAACAAACAACAGCAGGCCTGCTGGTCCTTACTACTATCTATCTAATCTAATCAAAGGTGGAAGATGAAGGACAGCAAAGGAGAAGGCCGTGGTGAGCAAATCAGGGAAGTAAAGTAACGGAACAGGCCGAGGCAGCAACACTATAATATAGTCGCCAAGTCAGTCAGTTCGGGGCCTCGCCATTCGCGCCAATCCCGGGCAGAATCTTGGCGGTTCAGTCTCCTTCCTTCGCCCTGTCAACTTCCCACTTTCGTCACATCACTTTCCTTCCTTCCCTCGTTCCTTCCTTCCTTCCTTCCTTCCCTCGTTGTTGCTTTCCTTCCTTCCTTCCCTCGTTCCTTCCTTCGTCCTGTCATCTTTCTCCATCCTCCCTTCCTCCTGTCACCTTCCCCCCTTTATTCCTCCCTTCCTCTGTCACCTTCCTTTGGCCTTCGTCCTGCCATCCTTGATCCAACAAAAACGGTCTCCGGCGCCTTCACTGTATTTTCGATTGATTTGAATTAATCCCGTCTAGAATTTTAAGAGGTTCATCTTGCTATCCACCCTCCTCGCCTCGCGGGGCTGGGGAGCGTCAGGGGGCCCAAGGCCTTTCTGGCGAGCGTCGCAGGGCTCAGGGCTCCGGCAGGGCGCCTCGGCTCCCCCGGAGCGTCCACGGAGGTGTCGGAGATCCCGAGGGTCCGGGGGTTGGGGGGGCGTGAAGTGGCAGCAAGACATGCAGTTACTGACCTCTTATTAGCCAGACGACGCGTTAATGACACGTTCCAATGGAAGGTTCGACGCATGGGGAGGTACAATTCCCCTAAGCAAGGCAAGTGTCATGCCAACTACGATAAGAACGAAAAATACAAAAAAAATACAAAAACAAAAAATCCAAAAAAAATTGTGTTGTTTTGCTTTGTTTAAAGCGTCTTGTATGTTGGTATGGCGGGTCTTCTCTGGGGAGAAGGAGACTAACGCGTTCCAACATACAAAACCAGGAAAAGACGACATGGAAACACCGAGAGAAGGAAGGGAAAGAAGGGAACACCAGAAGAAGGAAAATGAAGAGAAGTAACACTAGAAGAAGGCATATGAAGTAACACAAGAAGAAGGAAGTTGAAAAGAGTAACACAAGAAAAAGGAATTTGAAAAGAGTTACACAAGTAGAAGGTATTGAAAAGAGTTACACAGAAGAAGGTATTGAAAAGAGTAACACAGAAGAAGGTATTGAAAAGAGTAACACAGAAGAAGGTATTGAAAAGAGTAACACAGAAGAAGGTATTGAAAAGAGTAACACAGAAGAAGGTATTGAAAAGAGTAACACAGAAGAAGGTATTGAAAAGAGTTACACAGAAGAAGGTATTGAAAAGAGTAACACAGAAGAAGGTATTGAAAAGAGTTACACAGAAGAA
This sequence comes from Eriocheir sinensis, assembly GCF_024679095.1. Lineage (NCBI taxonomy): Eukaryota > Metazoa > Arthropoda > Malacostraca > Decapoda > Varunidae > Eriocheir > Eriocheir sinensis. Next base: position 195,600 of record NW_026112052.1, on the reverse strand, counting down.
GGTATTGAAAGAGTAACACAGAAGAAGGTATTGAAAAGAGTTACACAGAAGAAGGTATTGAAAAGAGAAACACAGAATAATGTATTGAAAAGATAACCACATAAGAAGGTATTGAAAAGAGTAACACAGAAGAAGGTATTGAAAAGAGTTACACAGAAGAAGGTATTGAAAAGAGTTACACAGAAGAAGGTATTGAAAAGAGTTACACAGAAGAAGGTATTGAAAAAAGTTACACAGAAGAAGGTATTGAAAAGAGTTACACAGAAGAAGGTATTGAAAAGAGTTACACAGAAGAAGGTATTGAAAAGAGTAACACAGAAGAAGGTATTGAAAAGAGTAACACAGAAGAAGGTATTGAAAAGAGTTACACAGAAGGAATTTGAAAAGAGTAACACAAGAAGAAGGAATTTGAAGATAAATAACACAAGAAGAAGAAATGTGAAGTAACACCGGAAGGAAAATGCAGAGAAGTAACACTAGAAAAATGAAAATGGAAATGAAAAGAATCATCCACCTTTCTGCCCAAACCAACATCACAAAATTATGGGCGAGTCTCTTCTGGGAGGAAAGCGGCTCGTTCAGACCCAGGAACACCAGAAAGGATGATAGAAACATCAAGAAAAGGAAAACAAAAAAGTCATCCACCTTTCGGCCCCTGGGGCCGCAGGGTGGGTGACGGGTGAATCTCCTCTGGGGAGAAGGAGGCTAACCCACACAGTCAAGATAGAGGATAGACAAAGGAAATTAAATCATCGAGAAAAGAAAATTAATTTACAATATCAAGAAAATAACTAAAAAGTCATCGAGCTTTCGGCCCCTGGGGCCGCAGGGCGGGTGACGGGTGAGTCTTCTGGGGAGGAGGAGGCTCATCCGCAGCCAGCAACACCAACAGAAAGAAAAGAAAAGAAACATCATGAGAAAAGAAAAGAAAACATCAAGAGAAAAGAAAAGAAAAGGAAAAGAAAAGAAAAGAACAAAGTAAACAAAGCAAAACAAGACAAAACAAAAACAAAACAAAATAAAACAAATTAAAACAACATAATAAATAAATAAATAAACAACCCTATAACAAACAATATAATTTAGCTACTGGGACTGCTCAAACGATCGAGATCAGCTTGGAAGTGTTCTTTATCCGTTGTCGTAGTGACTCTGCTGGCTATGTTTGTGTCGTCGGCAAATTTCGATATTTTACACGATAGCCCCTCGTCAATGTCATTTACGTACACTAAAAACAGAACAGGTCCCAACATCGACCCCTGTGGAACACCGGTTTTGACATCTCGCCAGTCAGATAACATAAGAACATAAGAACGTTGGAATCTGCAAGAGGCTGGTAGGCCTATACAAGGCAGTTCCTTTGACCCTAAACTCCCGTGTATCTAACCCCACCTAGTATCGCTGTCCATGAATTTATCTAATCTATTTTTGAATGTGACAATTGTATTGGCACTCACCACATGACTGCTAAGCCTATTCCACTCATTCACAACCCTGTTGGTAAACAATTTTTTGCCTATGTCCCTGTTAAATCTGAATTTATCCAGTTTAAACCAATTACTTCGTGTCCTACCCGGTTATCTTACCAACAAAACCTTATGAATATCTCCCTTATTAAAGCCCTTCATCCATTTATAAACCTCGATCATGTCTCCACGCACCCTTCGCCTTTCTAGAGAATGCAAGTTTAACTGTTTGAGTCTTTCCTCGTATGGCAAGTTTCTCAACCCCTGAATCATCTTAGTCATCCTCCTCTGCACTGATTCTAACATTTTGATATCCATTCTTTAGTAAGGTGACCAGAACTGAGCCGCATAGTCAAGATGAGGTCTAACTAATGCTAAATATAGTTTGAGGAAGACTTCGGCGCTTCTGTTGCTTACGCTCCTTGAAATAAATCCCAGTACCCTATTTGCTCGATTTCTAGCTTGAATGCATTGTGCCCTTGGACGGAGATCAGAGCTCACTAAGACCCCTAAATTTCTCTCGCACCCAGACCTGCTTATGAGAGTGTCATTTAAACAATAGTTGTGAGAGGGGTTGTTCCTACCTACACTCAGAATACTGCACTTCCCTACATTGAGCTCCATCTGCCATTTATCCGCCCAGTCATACAATCTGTTTAGTTCGTCCTGGAGAATACTAGCGTCCTGATCCGACTCAATTACTCTACCGATCTTGGTATCATCTGCAAATTTACTGACATCACTACTAATTCCTGTATCTAAACCATTGATATAAATAATAAACAAGAGTGGACCTAATACCGAGCCTTGTGGGACCCCACTCGTAACACATCCCCAGTCAGATATTTTACCATTGATTTGCACTCTTTGCTTCCTATTGCTAAGCCACGCCTTGACCCAGTTCAAAACCTTATCCTCTACACCGTGAGCCTCTAATTTAAGCAACAATCGTTGGTGAGGAACTTTGTCAAACGCTTTACTAAAATCAAGATAGATTACATCACAGTTTTCATCTCTGTCTGCCGTCTCAAATACTTTATTGTAGAAGGACAAGAGATTAGTGAGGCATGACCTACCTTTCGTGAACCAATGCTGCGCGTCATGAATTAAGCTATGTTTCTCTAGATGCTCCCGAATGTTCCTGGCTATTATGGACTCCAGCATCTTGCCTATAACCGATGTTAAGCTAATTGGGAGATAATATGAAGCAGCCGACCTATCCCCCTTTTTGAAAATCGGCGTCACATTAGCTACTTTCCATAAGCTGGGCACATACCCAGTATTTACCGACATCTTAAAGATGTCGGTTAGTGGGCCACTGATTACATCACCTAATTCCTTTAATACCCTCGGAAATATCCCGTCAGGACATGGCGACTTGTTCTTCTTTAGCTTATCTATCTCATCCTGAACTATTTGCCTGGTAATGATTATATCCCTCAATTTATCGCCATCCCCGCCCTCGTACATACACCTGAACCCTTCCCGGAATAGTCGTTTGATCCTCTTGTGTGAATACTGAAAGGAAGTAGTCGTTCAACAATGTGCACATATTTTCGTAATTATCTACTAGCTCCCTTGTGTTTGTTTTCAGCGGTCCAATTTTCTCCCATGTTTTTGTTCTATACATCTGAAAGAAGCCCTTAGGATTACTTTTCGCCTCATCTGCTACTTTGATCTCATAGTTCCTTTTTGCTATCCTGGTGTGTTTCTTCACTAATCTAGATAATTCGACATACCGGCCCCTGAGATGTGTCTCACCATTCTTTATTTTCTGATAAACTCTCTTCTTTAAACCTATCTCGTGTTTTAGTCCACGAGTCATCCACTTGGGGTCATTGTTTTCTTTTCTAAGTGTTCGCTGTGGTATATGCTGTCCTTGCCCGTCTACTATTACTCTAACTAAATTATTGTAAGGCATTTCTACCTGGTTATCCTGGCTCTCATGTATCCCTAAATTATCCCAGTTTATCCCTTCAAGATGTCTTCGAAGCCCCTCGTAATTTGCACTTCTAAAATCTGGCACTAACACTGGGTTTGGTTCCCGGGTTACCGCCCAGTCTAAGCTAAAACGAACCGTTCTGTGGTCACTATTTCCTACCTCTCCGCCCACCTCCAGCTCATGTAGGAAGTTTCCATTATTCGTTAGGACTAAGTCTAATATGTTATCCCTTCTGTTAGGCTCAGTAACTACCTGCTTAAGGAAATTATCTTGTATAACTTCAAGAAAATCCTCTGCTTCCAGGTTACCCACTAGGTCTTCCCAGTCTATATTCCTATAATTAAAGTCCCTCATTACGCAGACATTTTTACTTCTACTAGCCCTGCCAATCTCCTGTAGTGGATTGGCACTTCGATATTGAGGAGCAGATGAAAGCACATCGCTATTGAGGAGCAGATGGAGGCACCTTGATATTGAGGAGCAGATGAAAGCACCTCGATATTGAGGAGCAGATGAAAGCACCTCGATATTGAGAAACAGATGAAAGCACACCGATAATGAGGAGCAAATGAATTCACCTCGATATTGAGGAGCAGATGAAAGCACATCGATATTGAGGAGCAGATGAAAGCATCTTGACATTGAGGAGCAGATGAAAGCACCTCGATAATGAGGAGCAGATGAAAGCACATCGATATTGAGGAGCAGATGAAAGCACCTCGATATTGAGGAGCTGATAAAAGCACCTCCATATTGAGGAACAGATGAAAGCACATCGATATTGAGGAGCAGATGAAAGCACTTCGATATTAAGGAGCTAATGAAAGCACCTCGATATTGACGAGCACATGATAGCACCTCGATATTGAGGAGCAGATGAAAGCACCTCGATATTAAGGAACAGATGATAACACCTCGATATTGAGGAGCAGATTAAAGCACATCGATATTGAGGAGCAGATGATATCACCTCGATATTGAGGAGCAGATAAAAGCACCTCGATATTGAGATGCAGATGAAAGCACATAAATATTGAGTAGCAGATGAGAGCACCTCACTATAGGGGAGCAGATGAAAGCAGATCAATATTGAGGAGCAGATGAAAGCACCGTTATATTGAGGAGCAGATGAAAGCATCTCGATATTGAGGAGCAGATGAAAACCCATCGATATTGGGGAGTTGAAGAAAACACCTTGATATTGAGAAGCAGATGAAAGAATATCGATATTGAGGACCAGATGAAAGCACATCGATATTGAGGAGCAGATGAAAACACATCGATATTGAGGAGCAGATTTAAGCACCTTGATATTTAATAGCAGATGTAAACAGCTCCATAATGATTAGCAGATGAAAGCACCTCGATATTGAGGAGCAGATGAAAGCACCTCGATGTTGATGAGCAGATGAAAGCACGTCGATATTGAAGAGCAGATGAAAGCACCTCGATATTTAGGAGCAGATGAAAGTACCTTGATATTGAGGAGCAGATGAAAGCACCTCGACATTGAGGAGCATGTTAAAGCACCTTGATACTGAGGAGCAGGTGAAAGCAATTCGATATTGAGGAGCAGATGAAAGCACCTCGCTATTGAGGAGCAGATGAAAGCACCTCGATATTGAGGAGCAGATAAAAGCACCTCGATATTGAGAAGCAGATGAAAGCACATCGATATTGCGTAGCAGATAAGAGCACCTCACTATAGGGGAGCAGATGAAAGCACATCAATATTCAGGAGCAGATGAAAGCACCGTTATATTGAGGAGCAGATGAAAGAATCTCGATATTGAGGAGCAGATGAAAGCATCTTGATATTTAGGAGCAGATGATAGCACCTCGATATTGAGGAGCAGATGATAGCACCTCACTATAGGGGAGCAGATGAAAGCACATCAATATTCAGGAGCAGATGAAAGCACCGTCATAATGAGGAGCAGATGATAGCACCTCGATATTAAGGAGCAGATGAAAGCATCTTGATATTTAGGAGCAGATGATAGCACCTCGATATTGAGGAGCAGATGATAGCACCTCGATATTGAGGAACAGGTGAAAGCACCTCGATATTGAGGAGCAGATGAAAGCACCTTGATATTAAGGAGCATACGAAAGCACCTCATTATTGAGGAACAGGTGAAAGCACCTCGATATTGAGGAGCAGATGAAAGCACATCGATATTGAGGAGCAG
>NW_026112052.1:100000-187500 GCF_024679095.1 Eriocheir sinensis | reverse complement strand
CAATCGGAAGGCTGTCCGTTGAGTAGTACTCGTTGTTTTATGCTGGTGGGCCAATCTCTTATCCACGCGATCAGATTGGCTCCAATGCCCGCCGAGTGGAGTTTCTTAAGGAGTCGCTCGTGCGGTACCTTGTCGAAGGCTTTTTGAAAGTCCAGGTATATAACATCACTGGGGATGTGGGCATCCCAGTTCTTATATATACCTTTGAAGAAGTCGAATAAATTCGTTAGGCAGGAACGCTTGTTTTTGAAGCCTTACTGGGTGTCGGAGATTGCATTATTGTCTTCTAGAAACTTAACAAGTTTGTCTCCAATGATCTTTTCGAGTATTTCTCCTGCCACTGATGTCAAACTTATAGGCCTGTAGTTTAATGCAACGCTTTTGTCTCCTTTTTTGAAAATCGGTGTTACGTTCGTCATCTTCCAGTCTTCCGGGGCCTTATTCAGTTGAACTGATCAGTTGAACATATTAGTGAGTGGTTGAATTATTTGTTGTTTAAGCTCTTTTAATAACCGCGGGGACAAACTGTCAGGCCCCGCTGACTTGTTCGTGTCGAGTTTGTCCAAATACTTTTTCACTTTTCCGCGGGTCAGGGCCCTCAGCAATGGGTTCGATGTCCTCGACTGTGAATACGGATGCTAAGTTAGTATTGAGGATTCTGGCCATATGTTTACTATCCCGAGTTACTGATCCATTCTTGTCTGTCAGGGGACCAGTCTTGGATATATGTTTTGCGATCTGATGTATGTGAATAATTTTTTGGAGTTGGTCTTGATATCGCGCGCTATTTGTTTATCATAGTTGCGTTTACTACCTTCTAATAAGGGTGCGACAAGCTTTTAGGCTGGTGTGGTACTGTGTGCGGGCTTCGGCAGTGTCATTCTCTTTCATTAGTTTATTATTATTTTTTTTTTTAAGTTTACCGCCCTTTTTAATTCTCTGGACATTCACGGTGGATCTACGGCACCATTTACTCGCCTGGGTTTCGTAGGCACTGTAGCCTTCTCTACTCCCAAAAGCTTATCTTTGAAGTCGTTCCACACGTTGTCGATTGTATTGTCGGTGTAAGTTGGTCCCAGGTCGCAGGAGGAAGCAGCTCACGGGTTAGGTTGAAATTAGATTTTTTGTAGTCTGGTATCACTGACAGACTGTCTGCGAGTTTGTGACATATGTTGACATTAAAACGGATTTAGTGGTGATCGCAACCATTAATTTTCTCACCAACTTCACAGTCGTGAATGAGGTCGGGGTCGCTTACTAATACCAAATCCAGCAGATTGTTTTCTCTTGTCGGTTGAGTTACAACTTGAGTGAGGAACGAATCCTTAACGATTTCTATAAGTCTGTTATTACTTCTCAAGGAGGAGGAGAAAGAGGAAGAAGAAGAAGAAGAAGAAGAAGAAGAAGAAGAAGAAGAAAATTCATAAAAAGAGCTCTACCGCCTCCTTCTCCTTATGCTTGTTTCCATGTTTCCATGTTTCCTGCTTGATTAGGGAGTGTTCATGAACTTGTGTAATGAATAAGCTCAACACCAGGGAGAGGAGGAAGAGGAGGAGGAGAAATTGAAAGAAGAAACAAGAGAGAGAGAGAGAGAGAGAGAGAGAGAGAGAGAGAGAGAGAGAGAGAGAGAGAGAGAGAGAGAGAGAGAGAGAGAGAGAGAGAGAGAGAGAGAGAGAGAGAGAGAGAGAGAGAGAGAGAGATGACCGCTGTACCTGGAAAACTGTCTGTAATTGGAAGACTCATCATTAAGAACTCTGCTTTCTAATGAGGATAATCGAGCTAATGAAGATATACGTACGGTACATATGTTCGATCAATGTTGCTTTTTTCTTTAGCGTTCTGTCCTCCTTTCATTGTTTACATTGCCTGCAGACGATTCATTCCTCATGTTTACAAGCTACGAAGACGGAAAATAAGGAAACGGAAGGGAAATAAAAATAAAAGGATGAATAGCGAGATGAAAAAGCCAAAACAAGAAGATGAGGAAGAACTTAACAGAAAAAAACGAAAAAAAAACAATGAAAAAAAGAAAATACGCTTTGGAAGATAAGGAGGAGGAGAAGGAGGAAAACGGGGAGACAAAGAAGAAAATTGAGGAAGAACAAGAAAATAAGAAAAAAAAGCATTGTTGTGGAGAGTATTGCTGTGTTGAAGTCGAGCTTAAACACCGCGGCACAGCACACACAGCCTTGCCCTCTCCACAGCCGCAGCACAGACACGCCGCCCCTTTGCCCAGGCCGCTGACACTCCCGACGCAGCAGTGGCTAAATACCAAGCGACACCCTCCTTGCATTGAAATGGCCAGCGCTCTCCCTCACCTCCTCCTCCTCCCCCCTTCTCCTTCTACTTGCCCTCCTTCTCTTCCTCCACCACCTCCTCCTCCTCCTTGCCCTGCTTGCCACCCTCCTCCTTCTCCTCTTCAACCCTGCCCTTTGAACTCACTCTACCTCCTCTTCATTGCTCTCTTTGCACACTCCCTTCTCACGCTACCATTTTCCATCTCGTTTCTTTCTTTCTTCTCCCATTTCTCCATCTCCTACTATTCCTCCTCCATCTCCTCCTCCTCCTCCTTCTTCTCTTTCTCCTCCTCCAGCCCTCTAGTGAACTCTGACCCTCTCTCTCTTCCCCTCGCTTCCGCACACTCCACCACAGATTATAACTATTTGTCTCTTCATCTTGACAAGGCATTATCTCCTTTTTCACCTGCATTTCCTTCGCTTCCTCTTCTTCTCAATGTCTGAGTGTGTGTGTGTGTGTGTGTGTGTGTGTGTGTGCGTGTGGGTATGTATGTGGTGTGCGTGCAGGCGGGCGAGGGCAGGCCGGGGGGCACATGGCATTGTTGGGTGCGTTAGGTTATTGGTGTCGTTGATGGGACACATGTAAGGATTGTGGCACCAACGGAGGAGGAAGACGTGTTTGTCGACCGCAAGGGCTATCACAGTATTAATGTGCAGGTCATATTCGATGCCAACTATCGAATACTGGATATCCTAGCGAAGTGGCCTGGCTCAGGGCATGATGCACGTATTTTGAATGGCTGTGGAGTGGCAGAATTGTTCCAGAGAGGGCATGTCCCACCAGGTAGTCACTTGTTGGGAGACAGTGGCTATCCCAGCAAGCCATGGCTCCTGACACCTTACCTGCGACCCCTGCCTGGACCTCAGTCACGCTATAATAGGTGAGTAGATAGTCTTTATTTTTCTTTTGGGTATCAGTATAGTTTCTTACAATAAACATGTTGAACGTGAGATCCGCTAAAAATTTTGTAGAGTTGACATGCCACGCACTACCAGGTGCAATTAGGAAACTGAGCCAATCACAACATTTACCTATTATATACAGAGTTCGGATAATAGGTTAGGCTAAGTTTAGACTGATCGAAAAAAACTAATTATTTAGGTTCATTTTAGAATAATAAAAAAAATGAAAATAGCAAATAAATCAGGAAAAAACTCAACCTAATCTAAATTGACTGGCAACAAAAAATACACATATTATATCAGCTTAAATAATAATTAATGACATTAATAATAAGTACATCAGATTTAAAGAAAATAATACACCTTTTCACCTTCAAATTTAAAGAAAAAGATCTTTAAATGAAAAAAATTGTCAGAATTTTAAGGAGTTGATTTTCCTAGTAAAAAAGTTGACCTTCAAATTTAGAAAGTTGACTTTTAAATTAAAACACTTCACTTTCAAATTACAAAAGTTGACATAAATTTAAAAAAATAGATTTCAATTTAAAAAATGTAATTAACCCGGTGGCAGCGACGGGCCAAATTTGTGGCTTTACCGTGTAGCAACGACAGGCCAAATTTGTGCCATGATATAAACCCCTCAAAATAGAAGATACATAATCTGATCACAAATGCTTTGATATATATTATGAAGTGGTTTGTGTGAGGGGTGATTTTTTCTCATTTTTCTCGCTTGGAGGGACCATTAACCCGTGGGCTTCTGCTATGGGAAAGCCGAGAAGTGCCCGAGAAATGACAAAATTACTCTGCATTTTGAGACTAAAAAAAGAGCATGGAATGTACATCAGAGTACTCCTCTCATAACCACAGCCACGACTCGTCAAAGCCCTAAAAAGGGCCTTTCGACGTTCTCGGGTTAAGAAACATGATCCCCGCTGCTACCTGGTTAAACTGAAAAAAAATTGTCAAGGACAGTCAAATTTAGTCAAGCAAAGTCAAATTTAGTCAAGCTAGGTATGGCAAGTAGTGAATTTACCCATAGTTAATGGAACATAAGTACTTAATATTGACTGCCATTATTATTTGTTTTTTCTTTTAGGGCCCACAAACGGACAAGGAGTGTTGTGGAACGGGGAATAGGACAGCTCAAGCGCCGCTTTCATGTCCTACACAGCGAGGTCCGAGTAACTCCCCCGGTGAAGGTGTGCAAGCTGATACATGTATGCGGCATGCTCCACAACATCTGCAAGGACAGGAATACTCCCATTCCTCTCGATGCGGCTCAACCTAACGCTGAAGAAGTGGATCTTGCCGTTGCACAACCTGAAGGTGTGCAAGTTGTGCCGCCACTTCCAGCTGGTCAGCGGAATGAAGGTCGCCTGTATCGAGATGAATTCTGCAACTTGCATTTCCAGTAAGTTGGATATTTTATACATATAAGTTTTTCGAATTGAATCTGGGAAACACTCATTTCTTAAGAATCTGCATTATTCTGTATCATTATTATTATGAAACTACCTACTAGTTAATTTGTTTTTCGTTCTTGCAATGAAGACTGAAACCCGTTCCTCAGCACGACTGGACAGGTACTGTTCCACTTGCATTAATAAAGTAATCAATCTGTCAATCAATTATAACCCATATTCCTTTTGTAAACATTTGCAAATTAACATTCCCCTCTTTTTTTTTTTTTTTTTTTTTTTTACAGCAAAGGAGACAGTTCAAGGGCACACAAAAAGCAAACATTAATAAAAAAAAAAAAGCCCGCTACTCACTGCTCCTAAGAAGAATCCAAAGAGGTGGCCGAAAGATAGGTCAGTTTCGGGAGGAGAGGTGTCCTGATACCCTCCTCTTGAAAGAGTTTAAGTCGTAGGCAGGAGGAAATACAGATGAAGGAAGATTGTTCCAGAGTTTACCAGCGTGAGGGATGAAAGAGTGAAGATGCTGGTTAACTCTTACAAGGGTTTGGACAGTATAGGGATGAGCATGAGTAGAAAGTCGAGTGCAGCGGGGCCGCGGGAGGGGGGGAGGCATGCAGTTAGCAAGTTCAGAAGAGCAGTCAGCGTGGAAATATCGATAGAAGATAGAAAGAGAGGCAACATTGCGGCGGAATTTAAGAGGTGAAGACTATCAGTATGAGGAGGAGAGCTGATGAGACGAAGAGCCTTAGCCTCCACTCTGTCCAGAAGAGCTGTGTGAGTGGAGCCCCCACACATGAGATGCATACTCCATACGAGGGCGGACAAGGCCCTGTATATGGACAGCAACTGTGCAGGGAGAAGAACTGGCGGAGACGGTACAAAACGCCCAGCCTCGAGGAAGCTGATTTAGTAAGAGATGAGATATGAAGTTTCAGTTGAGATTTTGAGTTAAGGATAGACCGAGAATGTTTAGTGTTGAGGAAGGTGATAGCTGGGTGTTGTCAAAGAATAGGGATAGTTGTTTGGAAGATTGTGTCGAGTGGATAGGTGGAGAAACTGTGTTTTTGAGGCGTTGAAGGACACCAGGTTCTTCTTGCCCCAATCGGAAATAATAGTAAGGTCTGAGGCTAAGCGTTCTGCAGTCTCCAGCCTTGAGTCGTTAAGTTCCTGAAGGGTGGGTCTTCTATTAAAAGAAGTTGAATAATGCAGAGTGGAATCATCGGCGTAGGAATGGATAGGACAGTTCGTTTTGGAAAGAAGATCATCAATGAACAACAGAAAAGAGTGGGATAGGACAGAACCCTGTGGGACACCACTGTTAATAGATTTAGGGGAAGAACAGTGACCGTCTACCACGGCAGAAATAGAACGGTCAGAAAGGAAACTGGAGATAAAGGTACAGAGAGAAGGATAGAAACCGTAGGAGGGTAGTTTTGAAAGCAAAGATTTGTGCCAGACCCTATCAAAAGCTTTTGATATGTCCAGCGCAATAGCAAAAGTTTCACCGAAACGGCTAAGAGAGGATGACCAAGAGTCAGTTAAGAAGGCTAGGAGATCACCAGTAGAACGCCCCTTGCGGAACCCATACTGGCGATCACGGTAGTTTGAGGGATTGGAGCGGTCACCCTTCTTAGGTACAGGCTGTATGAAGGCATACTTCCAGCAAGAAGGAAAGGTAGATGTTGACAGGCAGAGGCGAAAGAGTTTGACCAGGCAGGGTGACAGCACGGAGGCACAGTTTTTAAGGGCAATAGGAGGCACTCCATCAGGTCCATAAGCCTTCTGAGGATTGAGGCCAGAGAGGGCATAGAAAACATCATTTTGAAGAATCTGTATAACAGGCATAAAGGAGTCAGAGGGGGGATGAGTAGGAGGAATATGCCCAGAATCGTCCAGAGTGGAGTTTTTAGAAAAAGTTTGAGAGAAGAGTTCAGCCTTAGAGATAGATGAGACGGCAGTGTTGCCGTCAGGACTGAGGAGTGGAGGGAAAGATGAAGAAGTGAAGTTGGAGGAGATGTTTTTGGCTAGATGCCAGAAGTTACGGGAAGAGTTAGAGAAAGCAAGGTTTTGACATTTTCTATTAATGAAAGAATTTTTGGTTAGTCGGAGAATAGATTTGGCACGATTTCGGGCAGAAATGTAAAGTTCATAATTAGCATTAGTTTGAAGGCTCTGGTACCTTTTGTGAGCTACCTCTCTATCATTGACAGCACGAGAACAAGCGTGATTAAACCAAGGCCTTTTTGCGTGAGGAGTAGAGAAAGAACGAGGAATGTATGCCTCCATTCCAGAGACAATCACCTTTGTGATGCGCTGAGCACACACAGAGGGGTCTCTATCCTGGAAGCAATAATCATTCCACGGGAAATCGGAAAAGTACATCCTCAGGTCGTCCCACCGAGCTGAAACAAAATGCCAGAAGCATCGCCTCTTCGGTGGGTCCAGAGGGTGTACAGGAGCGATAGGACAGGATGCAGAAATAAGATTGTGATCGGAGGAGCCCAACGGAGAGAACAGTTTGACAGAATAAGCAGAAGGGTTTGAGGTAAGGAAGAAGTCTAGAATGTTGGGCCGATCTCCAAGACGGTCGGGAATACGTGTAGGGTGCTGGACCAACTGCTCTAGGTCGTTGAGGATAGCAAAGTTGTAGGCTTGTTCACCAGGATGGTCAGTGAAAGAGGATGAAAGCCAAAGCTGGTGGTAAACATTGAAATCTCCTAGGATGGAGATTTCAGCGAAGGGAGAGTGGGTCAAGATGTGCTCCACTTTAGAATTCAAATAGTCAAAGAATTTTACATAGTTGGTAGAGTTAGGTGAGAGATAAACAGCACAGATGTATTTAGTAATAGAATGACAGTGAAGTCTTAACCAGATGGTGGAAAATCAGAAGAGTCAAGGTCGTGGGCACGAGAGCAAGTGATGTCGTTGCGCACGTAGGCGCAACATCCAGCTTTGGATTGAAATTTAGGATAGAGATAGTAGGAGGGAACAGAGTAGAGATTGCTGTCAGTAGCCTCAGAAACCTGTGTTTCGGTAAGGAAGAGAAGGTGAGGTTTAGAGGAGGAGAGATGATGTTCCACAGAATGAAAATTAGAGCGAAGACCGCGAATGTTGCAGAAATTGAGAAGAAAGAGGTTCGAGGAGTTATCAAGACACCTCTTGGGTCGGCAGCCAGAAGGGGAGTCCTCCCCTCAATACTCTAAAAACACTCATAGTACTCCTTCAATCTTCTTATACCTTCCACACTTACGATTACATTCCTATTCACACCCTTTACATTCATAGTTCATACACACCTTTTCATTCTTTTCTCAAGCTCCCTTCACTTCCTTCAAGAACATCTCCCTATTATTCTGAAAGTCATTTCTCACCTTCCTTCCTAGCTCTTTACACATTGCCTTTTTATTCTCCATTAGTGTTCTTTTTGCATTTTTTTTACACATTCATTTTAATCTCTTTTTCCAGTGCATTTGTACACTGTATCATTCCCGCATAAGCATAATTAAACTAGTACAACTAAGGTTTCACAATCATATAACTATGTGCATCCTTTTCTACTTTTATTAGGTATATTATTTGTTTCCCCTTTCCTTTTCAATTTGTAACTTGAGGAAAATTTATTTAAGACGCATGGCTTCTGCTTTTTCTTTGGCAGCTGCCTCCTGTGCCCTTACAGCTGCCTCCTGCGCCCTCGCAGCTGCCTCCTGCGCCCTCGCAGCTGCCTCCTGCGCCCTCGCAGCTGCCTCCTGCGCCCTCGCAGCTGCCTCCTGCGCCCTCGCAGCTGCCTCCTGCGCCCTCGCAGCTGCCTCCTGCGCCCTCGCAGCTGCCTCCTGCGCCCTCGCAGCTGCCTCCTGCGCCCTCGCAGCTGCCTCCTGCGCCCTCGCAGCTGCCTCCTGCGCCCTTACAGCTGCCTCCTGCGCCCTTACAGCTGCCTCCTGCGCCCTCGCAGCTCCTGTGAAGGCCCGAGCACAAGCCGCCACCTCCTCTGCGGCTGCCTTCATGGCCCGTGCAGCCTCCTCCCCAGCCTGTGCAGCTGCTGCTGTAGCTCTTGAAGCTACAGCCTCCTCCTCAGCAGCTGCCACCTTTGCTTGAGCAGCTGCTGCATCCCCCTCAGCTGGCACCTTCCCCCGGGCACCCCCCTCAGTCTGTGGCTGCAGGGTGGGCTCAGGCACAATTATTACTGTTGGTGCCTCAGCACCTCCCTGACCTACGAAGAGCTGGCTTGCTGGCTCTGCTGCGTCTTCACTGCAAGTAATGTACAAAGTCATGAAATGGGTGCACAAATAAGCAGTTATAAACTAATGCAGATCTGCCATAGGGTATCTTTTTCCTTTCATATACTAGTGTGGAAAATATGTAGCCACTTATTGGGGTAAACCCTCTGAAATCCCCTCACCTTCGTAGGTGTGGCTCACAGTTAAATGCTGGGTTTATAAAAAGGTGTTCAGGTTTCTACTCACATAAAAGGGAGATGGATTCCAGTTATTTGAATGTTGTCCTCGTACCCTAAACAAACCACTGAAAAGGGCGAAACGTAATGATTTAGTGAATTGTTGTGAAAGTTAATTTATTTAGCATGACAACCTCAGGTGATTCTGAACTATTAATATAATTTACCTGAGGTTTGTTGTTTTCATGCTCCGTAACGACACCTCTTATTCGTGGTGCCGAACACTTTAGTGCCCTTCTGTCGCGTGGACGTTATGACGCACCACATGTACAGTACTGCTTCATACGCAACGTCTTCGATTCTCTTGAGTCGTGCGTATTTCTTTCCCCTCCTAACACCTCACCTATTTGGCCAAATTAGGATTAATGCTAGAAAGGTACTTAGCTGTAACTATCAGGGTGTTAATGACAGGCAGCAGTATTGTTGATCGACGAATCCTAGTTGTTAGTAGTATAGTAGTCCGGGCGTCGTGTCTGCTCGCCGTATCTGGTAAGGCTGGTGATGCGGGAGCAGTATTGTAGTTTGACGTACCCCGGCAGTAAGTAGTAGAAATCCAGGGCGTCGACTGTTTGCCGTGTCTAAGTAAATATCGAGCCCGACGGTGGAGCGCCGACCCGTCTTCTTTCAAAAGCTTTAAGCTGCTCCCTCTCACAGGCTCGCTTCCTCTCTCGCTGCCTTCCCTCGCACTCTGAAGCGCTATTCGAAGCAGCTCTTTAAAGCATCGTTTTATTTAAGCTAGTTTGCTGGTTAACTTATATTTTTATTTGTTACCTGTGTAATTTAGTCCTCTCCTCGTAAGTAGGAGTAGCATTTTTCTTATAATTTCTCCCCCCATTTTTTTGTGGTTTTATTTTTTTTTATTCCCTGTCAAATAAATTTTTGACATATAGGGAGTAAATACGGCATAGTGTTATGGAAATGGAAGGCATACTCATACTAAGTTAATGACAATCAATAAGGTCTAGAAGAGTTGCATATCTTTGAGGGGATTGATATTAAGAGGAGGATTCAATGAGTTCTCGGCCTAACAAAGAAGGAGTGGAGACAGGAGCCCGCCAATGCTGTAACATGTTGGTATAGGTTCCAACAAGTAATGCATGGGCTGGCATCCTTTCAGCATTTTCTATTGAGTTACACGGTGACTTTTCATAAGTGATTCACCCACCATTCTTCAGGGATGGAATTACATAATTGAAGACGAGATTGGAGAAGTGCATCACACTCAAAGGCGGTTACGTTAAAACATAAAAAAAGTAAGTGGAGTGAACCTTTGCTCTATTTTTCCTCATTCTGAGGTAGGCCAATAACTCATTAAATACACCTTAATTGAGAAGTACTATGAACCAAGGTAGGATTGCATCAATTGACAGAAGTTGCTGTAGCTTTGACGTTACCTGCAGGTATAGTTAACTTGAACTAAAGCCTTTAATTAAACAATCTATTCCAACAGTAAAGATATATCTCTCATATGTTCTTTCCAAGTGATGAGTTGTTTCTAGTGTTTAGTAACATACTGGTTGAAGCAAATGACAGGCTTTTATTACTTTTGCTGAGTAGAACTGAACATATTTAAAAATGAGAATAGAACTAAAGAGTGTACTTCACAAATTAAACAAATAGATACATACATGTCGACAGTCCTTTGATGTCCAAGGTCATTAATCTCCTCAAATCCCGTGATGACCTCGCTGTCTTGCCCCAAAACGTCCCCGACAAGTTCATCAATGGGGTCAAGGGGAGGGGGTGGAGGGCCAACACCTGGGAAAAAATAAAAATTCATGTATTTTTTGCTTTTTTCCCCAACTACTAAAGCACTACATTAGTGTCTTCTCAGAATGTAATGCTAAAGTGGATTATGACGGGTACTTTACTGAGATGTTATAAAACTTGTTTTAGTCTCCTGCCTGTAACTTGACCTCTGTCAACGAGAGTGTATCAAGACACCTCTCCACCCGGAATTGACCTCTCTTTTGACTACTCTATACTATCTTCTGTTGTGAGAGCGGCAATTAGTGGGCTTTTTTTCTACACTTTTTGTTGCCCTTGAGCCAACTCTTTTGTTGTAATACAAAATTATAAAAAAAAAAAAAAATAGCTGCTGCACTCCCACCACTATTCAAGGTTGTGTGTGTCTTCCTCTTTCATACTTTATCTTACAGGCATCTCTGATGAAAGAAAGTACGAGTAATAAGAGTAAGAATGGACTCTAAATAATATTCATTACAAACTTAAACTGATTTACCCATATATATAAACTAAACGAAAATTTATGGCAAATAGCATCCTGTTTCTTTCAATACAAAACTACTTCAATGTGATTGATTTCCATCAAGCAGTTGTCTGTTGATGGCAACAAGTATGGGAATTGCAACATATTTCTATAAATATCCATGTTTGTATATATATATATATATATATATATATATATATATATATATATATATATATATATATATATATATATATATATATATATATATATATATATATATATATATATATATATATATATATATATATATATATATATATATATATATATATATATATATATATATATATATATATATATATATATATATATATATATATATATATATATATATATATATATATATATATATATATATATATATATATATATATATATATATATATATATATATATATATATATATATATATATATATATACACACACACAAGACTCATTTTAGTACCGTGTCAGTATTTCATTACCTACCTTATGAAACATCACTAGCTCTTCATATATCTTTTCTACAAACGTTCAACAATCATGGAAACGCTTTCAAAATCCAATTCAAGGACTATTTATTGTTGAAAATAGGGGATAATATTCACGAAAGCGTAGCCTCCTATGGCGGCGGGCGCGGCGACGGTGCAGCTGGTGTTGTGAGAAATACCTCCTCGCAGAAATAAGACATATATATGTGGTGGGGGGTCCATGGGGTGGTGCAGCCCCCCCTGGTTAGAAGGGGGCGTCGAGGGGGGTGATGCCCCCATGTTAGCAGGTCGTAAAGTTCGGTTGGAGAAGTTTAAATATGCTCTCCCACCCTAAACCCTCTACGAGATATTTTGCAGCTGCACTGTCGCCGCGGCGGCCGCCAAAGGATGCTACTCTTTCGTCAATATTATCCCCTATTTTCAATAATAAATAGTCCTTGAATTGAATTTTGAAAGCATTTCCATGATTGTTGAACATTTGAAGAAAAGATTTATGAAGAGCTAGTGATGTTTCATAAGGTAGGTAATGAACATAAGAACGTTGGAGTCTGCCAGAGGCCGGAAGGCCTAAACAAGGCAGCTCCTTTGATCCTAAGCTCCCGTGTATCTAACCCCACCTAGTATCGCTGTCCATGAATTTATCTAATCTATTTTTGAATGTGACAATTGTATTGGCACTCACCACATGACTGCTAAGCCTATTCCACTCATCCACAACCCTGTTGGTTAACCAATTTTTGCCTATGTCCCTGTTGAATCTGAATTTATCCAGTTTAAACCCATTACTTTGTGTCCTACCCATACATACTGGCATGGTACTAAAATTAATCCTTACCATATATATATATATATATATATATATATATATATATATATATATATATATATATATATATATATATATATATATATATATATATATATATATATATATATATATATATATGATATTCAAAGTGCTCAGAATGAGACAAAAAATGTGTAATGGGTGTTTATCAGTTAAAGCTAATATATGAAAACTTACTTACCAGTTCCATTCCGATGATCTCGAAAGTTCTTCAGCTTCATCCTTGACTTAGAAGTGATGGTGAACCATCGCTTCTTTACCTCTACGGCCGTCCTCTCATGGTGGAACTGTCCATTCTGGTCGGCCGTAATCTTTGTCCATACATCGTGTTTCTTTTGGTTGGAAACACCAACCGTCTTGAAGATCCTCTTCAATACATGGACTTCGTCCCTGTATAACATTGCCAGCTGGAGAGACTCGTCGTCTCCCCAGTTAGCCTTCCTTTGACTTTTAGGTTGATGATCCATGCTGTGGTGGCCGTGAGTAAACACTACCGAACAGCTGAGAGGGCGGTACATTTGTTTACACACTTCTCAACGGGAATACGTTTCAGCGCATTTTCTCATAACGAATTTCTATTTTACTATTTCTAACTTCCCCAAAAGTCGTAATATGAGGTCAAAATAGTTTAAATCAAAGAAAATGATGTCAATAATATATTATATTCCATAAATTTAAAGTTAACAAATTGTGAGCCGTGCGTTCTAGCGGCTCACGGTGTTGTTGATTTACTGCGGTATGGCCGACGACAAGAAGAAGAAGAAGAAGACTTCTGACGGTGATTCTACTGACGGTCATAAATTCTGTTAGCTATGACGGTTAGTTATGGTCGACCATAATCACTATGTAGAATACGGGCCCCCCTAATACTCACGATGGGTGATGTGTAGTTTCAGGGGCACAGGTGGAGGCTTGATCCTCGTTTTACCGGCGGTACTAGGCACGGCACCAGTAACCTGTCACCTTAGTGCACCCACACCTCACTCCACCTGTCATGCGGACATTAACTGTTGCTTTACTCTAGTGTTAACTTACGCTACTTGCAATCTAGGTTGTTGGGGAGAATAATATGAATTTAGGATGACGTCTTGCTGCAATCTGTCTGAAAACATGCGAAGAAGGGTCAGTATAATCTTATATCCCTGAAGTACTTATCCAGTGAAGACTTGAAGCTATTGATACTCTGTGCGCTAACAACTGACGGTGGGAGTCTATTCCAGTGATCGACGACTCTATTATTGAAAAAACTTTTGCGCACCAATGTGTTACATCGGTTTCCCTTTAACTTCATACCGTTGCTGCGTGTTATTGTGTTGGTGTCTCTCTGAAATAGACTATCTGGTTTAATGTTGTCGAATCCATTAAGGATTTTCAACACTTCAATTAATTCTCCTCTTATCCTTCGCTTTTTTAGGGAAAACATATCTAAACGCTTTAAACGCTCGTCATATGGCAAGTTTCGGAGCGCTGGAATTTGTTTGGTTGCTCGTCGCTGTATCCTTTCTAGCAAAACTTGATCTTTGATATAGTTCGGTGACCAGAACTAAACATCGTATTCTAGGTGTGGTCTTACAAATGCTAAATATAATCTCTTCATAAGTTCGAGTGATTTATAATCAAAGTTTCTTGATATTAATCCTAACATCATATTGGCTTTTTTACTCGCTGCAGAACATTGATCACTCATTTTAAGAGTGTTACTGATAATGATACCAAGATCTTTTTCTTGTTTTACCTCACTGAGCTTATGTCCTTGAATCTGATATTTAAAGTTAGGATTTTTTTCACCTATGTGCATTACGTTACATTTATCTGCATTAAAACTCATTTGCCATTTTTCGCTCCAGTCGGCAAGTCTTATTAAGTCTGATTGAATCTTTTCGCAACTTTGACTGTTCATTACCGTACCTCTTAATTTGGTGTCGTCGGCGAATTTGGCTACTTTTGATAGAATATCAGTTTCTAAGTCGTTCACGTAAATTATGAATAGTGTTGGCTCCAGGACCGAACCTTGGGGCACGCCACTGGTGACGGGATGCCAATCCGATGCTTCACCATTAAGAACTACACGCTGTTCTCTGTCGGTGAGCCAGTCATGAATCCACGCACATAGATGGTCGTTAATACCGTGGGAACGCAGTTTAGAAATAAGCCTAACGTGAGGAACTTTATCAAACGCTTTCTGAAAATCTAGGTAAATTTCGTCATATGGGCTTCGGGCGTCCCAACATGTATAAACATCGTTGGAAAAAGTTAATAGGTTGGTAAGGCAAGACCGATTACTACGAAATCCGTGCTGATTATCAATTATCAAATCATTTGATTCAAGGAAAGTGATAATTTTATCCCTGATAATTTTTTCGAAGAGTTTAATTAGGACAGACGTAAGGCTGATAGGACGATAATTACTGGCTTGTTTTTTTATCTCCTTTTTTAAAGATCGGGGTAATATTGGCTTTTTTCCACTCGAGAGGCACACTGACCTGTGCTAAGGCTATCAGCTTGTTGAATATTATGGGTAATTCTAGCTGTTGACTACATTCTCTCAACACGCGAGGATATAAATTGTCGGGGCCCGGAGATTTATTTGGATCTATTTTCTACAGGTACGCACGCACTTCGCTGATATCAATTTCGGTCAATGCAAGCTTATGTTCTTCAGGGCCTTGAAAAATTTTCTTCGGGACTGGAATCGATGTCATGTTCTCTTTTGTAAACACGCTACTAAAGGTCGAATTTAGGACCGACGCCATGCCTTTATCATCATTAATCGTATTGCCACATAATAGTAGTGGGCCGATATTATTTAAAAAAAAAAATTTGTTTCTTATGTAACTGAAAAATAACCTTGGATTTTTCTTGGCATCAAGTGATATTTTCATCTCATTTTCGCGTTTCTGTTTTCTGATTTTCCTTTCGCACTCTCTCTTGACATTGATGTAATTAGTATGATCCTGTGAATTATGTGAAAACTTATATTGCTTATACAGTTTTCTTTTTTCGACGATGATTTTTTTGTAGGTAATTATTCCTCCACAACGGTTTTTGATTATCAGTCCTTCGTGGCTTGAGTGGAATGAATTTATTTACACTCGCAGTGATTTGTGCAGTAAAACGATTATACATTTATTGAACGCTGACGTTGTTGAGCAAATGATTCCAATTTACTGAAGCCAATTCTCTTTTTAGGTCCATAAAATTTGGTTTACTATAATTAGGTATTAAGAGCGAGTTTGCTCGTGCTTTTGTTTCAATATTTAAAACGCATCTGATTATGTTGTGGTCACTGGTTGCAAATGGCTCACTTACCTCACATGCGGTTATGAGGTGGCTTTCGGTCGTGAAGACTAAATCCAGAATGCTATTTCCTCGCGTCGGCGCGGTAACTGTTTGATAAAGAAATGTATCTTGCGCAAAAATTTATAATCTAGTTCCTTTCCTGTCGGCAGTTAGTGCAGACCAGTTAACAGAGGGGTTATTCAAGTATCGAGTACAGGCCCCTTGTTATCTCTCTCTACCCATGAGTATCTTTATGCATTGTCATAATTATTATAATCAGCAGCAGCACCAGCATAGTTATCGTCATTATCACCATCATCGTTGTCGTGACCCCAGATGAGCTTATTTTTCAATCTACTCTTTTTTTTAACATTTCTCAAGATTTTCCTGTGGAGTGATGAGTGCAGAGCGACCGTCACACTGCCTGCTGGTGACGAGATCCTTAACAGCGTTGATTTCTTGCCTTGAACGTGTGACTTTATTCAAGTTTACTGTCTCGGTGTTGATTCATCGTTTTCCTGATTCATCTTTCAGGACTTATTATTCAAGGCCATTTTTCTACTACTGGGTTAACACCACTCCATACATACGTAGTACATAAATGTCTGTATATCTTTCTCCTGCATGAAAGGGATAATTTTTTGGTTACATCCGTCATGTGCATTTTTCACGCAGCCGTTAATCTTGCTTTATTCTTCCATTACTGATCCTGATATTTAGTTTCACCATATTTCTCATTCATAAAACCCTTTACGAGAGAAACGACGACTCGGGCAAGAGACGCTGTTTAGTAGCAGTGACCGCGGGAGGTGTTCGGGCCAGCCTTACCAAACTGTCGTACTCTGAACATTACATTTATCATTTTTTTAGGCTCCAAGACTGTCGTAACCACACTAATAACGATAGAAAACTAAAGTTATCCTTAAAACTGTTAAATATTGATGTTTTTTTGTTTTTTTTTGCTAGAATTATCGGTCAGAATACGAAAATGCAATGCGATGAGTACGATAATTTGGCAACGCTGGTCCGGGCGGGGAGCTAGAGAACGGCTGCTTATCTAACTCTTCTGCTGCAGGTGCAAGTTATCGCCGCGACTGATCTCCGTCGTTGCCATAACTTGTTCCTTTAAGGGTTTACTGCTACTGTTTACGGTGAGAAAGAGCACCGATTAATCCTGGCGGCGAGGAGCACACAGAGTGACTTGGGGAGCCGCGAGAATATACTGAGCTACCCTTTGTGCCCGAGACTTTTCAGTCAGTTGTTGTTTTTCTATACCGTGTACGTGTGTGTGTGTGTGTGTGTGTGTATGTGTGTATGGTTCACGCACAGTCTCATCACGTGCTGGGCTCGTGATCACCATGCCCTCCTGTTTTAGGCTTGTAGCTACATATTAATGGATCTGTGAGTACTGCTGCGCCATCACACTCCATCACAGAATTTTACAACTGCGCACTTCACGCACTCCATTCACCTTCCTCAAGGGGAGCACTAACTGAAAAATCCTTCGGCCTAATCGAGGATTATTACACTTCAGCCTACCGCACTTGCGCGTGGCAGAGCAGAGCCTAGTCAGCACCAGAGGAGTTTTTTGGTGTGTGTGTTTGTGTCGCTTGCCCAACAAGTATACAAACACGGTAATCGCGCGAAGCCGTCAGATATTTACGAGGCGTAATGGACGTTCCCTGCTTGTCAGATGGCTAAGCTGAGTCCATCCATTCTGGCTCAGTGCTCACCGGGATCGTCTTACAAAGGAAACACGTGCTCGGCGTGACACACAAATTCGCCTTGGCTGGCAGGGAACAGGAGTGACTAAGCGGTCGGCCATGCACCTCCTAGGGCGTAACGGGGGTAGGATATTTCGGCAACTCAAGTCTATGAAGCCATTACTAAAGACAGACACAGACTTGCTTTTCTTCACTTCTCACACCTCATCACCAGAGCCAAAGATTCTCACTTCTCACTCACTTCTCACACTTCATCACCAGAGCCAAAGATTCTCACTTCTCACTCACTTCTCACACTTCATCACCAGAGCCAAAGATTCTCACTTCTCACTCACTTCTCACACTTCATCACCAGAGCCAAAGATTTTCACTTCTCACTCACTTCTCACACCTCATCACCAGAGCCAAAGATTCTCACTTCTCACTCACTTCTCACACCTCATCACCAGAGCCAAAGATTCTCACTTCTCACTCACTTCTCACACCTCATCACCAGAGCCAAAGATTCTCACTTCTCACTCACTTCTCACACCTCATCACCAGAGCCAAAGATTGTCGCTTCTCACTCACTCTTCACACCTCATCACCAGAGCCAAAGATTCTCACTTCTCACTCACTTCTCACACCTCATCACCAGAGCCAAAGATTGTCGCTTCTCACTCACTTCTCACACCTCATCACCAGAGCCAAAGATTCTCACTTCTCACTCACTCTTCACACCTCATCACCAGAGCCAAAGATTCTCACTTCTCACTCACTTCTCACACTTCATCACCAGAGCCAAAGATTCTCACTTCTCACTCACTTCTCACACTTCATCACCAGAGCCAAAGATTCTCACTTCTCACTCACTTCTCACACTTCATCACCAGAGCCAAAGACTGTCACTTCTCACTCACTTCTCACACTTCATCACCAGAGCCAAAGATTCTCGCTTCTCACTCACTTCTCACACCTCATCACCAGAGCCAAAGATTCTCACTTCTCACTCATTTCTCACACTTCTTCACCAGAGCCAAAGATTCTCACTTCTCACTCACTTCTCACACCTCATCGCCAGAGCCAAAGATTCTCACTTCTCACTCACTTCTCACACCTCATCACCAGGGCCAAAGATTCTCACTTCTCACTCACTTCTCACACCTCATCGCCAGAGCCAAATAACAGGAGAGTCTAGCCAATTTCATCTCACAAGCGCCATGTTTTTACCAATAGAGCCGCGCGAAATACTAACGGATGCTGCCATAGTAGAGTGTTTTTGGTGTTCTGGGTACTTCTTCGAGACCCTGACGATACCTTGAGCACAAAAAAAAACACTACTGTACTGTTTGGGGAGGCGGTGGCTGAATGGATAGCGTGACGGCACCACGTTCAGGAGGACGCGAGTTCAATCCCCGCCCGGTGACACCAAGCTAGGATTTTTCAACCGCCGCCGAGTGGCTTAAAACTACCCACATGCTGTCCAGAACACCACCTCTCAACCCGTACTCTAGATTCTAGGATTAAAGATGAGCTCCGGGAGGGCAGCATGAGCCAATGCAAGATGGCGCCACTATAAACACTCGCCTGCGCCAGAACGGGCTGGGCCGACCTCTAGGCCCCACCGGGATGAAGCCTTGGGCCGACCATCAGGATCCACCGGGAAGAAGCCTACCGGCGCAATAGGCCACGACGTAAAAAAAAAAAAAAAAAAGAATCAGTTTGAAATTCGCCCGGCTCTTTTGGCAGCAACATGGCGCCGGTGATGAAGTTGACCAGACTCTCCTATTTTATTGTTCTTTTTGCCATCATGCCCGCTCTCACCACCAACACCTTCATCACCGTCGGCACTGTTTTTATTACCGTCGTTAAATTCAATGTCTCTCAATTAACTGTGTCATTAAGGGGTCTTGGTATTATTGTTGGTACTATTATTGGTACTATTTTGTACTATTATTGTTCACGATCACTGTAATAAACACCAACAGGGCCACCACCACCTCCACCACTACCTTCATCACCACTATTATTGTTCACGACCACTGTAATAAACACCACCAGGGCCACCACCACCACCACCACCACTACCTTCATTACCACTATTATTGTTCACGATCACTGTAATAAACACCACCAGGGCCACCACCACCACTACCTTCATCACCACTATTATTGTTCACGATTACTGTAATAAACACCACCAGGGCCACCACCACCACCACCACTACCTTCATCACCACTATTATTGTTCACGATCACTGTAATAAACACCACCAGGGCCACCACCACCACTACCTTCATCACCACTATTATTGTTCACGATCACTGTAATAAACACCTCCAGGGCCACCACCACCACTACCACCACCTTCATCACCACTTTTATTGTTCACGATCACTGTAATAAACACCACCAGGGCCACCACCACCACCACCACCACCACCTTCATCACCACTTTTATTGTTCACGATCACTGTAATAAACACCAGCAGGGCCACCACCACCACCACCACCTTCATCACCAATTTTATTGTTCACGATCACTGTAATAAACACCACCAGGGCCACCACCACCACTACCTTCATCACCACTATTATTGTTCACGATCACTGTAATAAACACCACCAGGGCCACCACCACCACCACCACCACTACCTTCATTACCACTATTATTGTTCAAGATCACTGTAATAAACACCACCAGGGCCACCACCACCACCACCACCACCACTACCTTCATTACCACTATTATTGTTCACGATCACTGTAATAAACACCACCAGGGCCACCACCACCACCACCACCACCACTACCTTCATTACCACTATTATTGCTCACGATCACTGTAATAAACACCACCAGGGCCAACACCACCACCACCACCACTACCACTACCTTCATTACCACTATTATTGTTCACGATCACTGTACTAAACACCACCAGGGCCACCACCACCACTACCTTCATCACCACTATTATTGTTCACGATCACTGTAATAAACACCACCAGGGCCACCACCACCACCACCACCACCACCACTACCTTCATCACCACTTTTATTGTTCACGATCACTGTAATAAACACCACCAGGGCCACCACCACCACCACCACCTTCATTACCACTATTATTGTTCACGATCACTGTAATAAACACCACCAGGGCCACCACCACCACCACCACCTTCATTACCACTATTATTGTTCACGATCACTGTAATAAACACCACCAGGGCCACCACCACCACCACCACCACTACCACTACCTTCATTACCACTATTATTGTTCACGATCACTGTAATAAACACCACCAGGGCCACCACCACCACCACCAATACCACTACCTTCATTACCATTATTATTGTTCACGATCACTGTAATAAACACCACCAGGGCCACCACCACCACCACCAATACCACTACCTTCATTACCATTATTATTGTTCACGATCACTGTAATAAACACCACCAGGGCCACCACCACCACCACCACCACCACCACCTTCATTACCACTATTATTGTTCACGATCACTGTAATAAACACCACCAGGGCCACCATAACTACCACCACGATTACCACCACCATCACCACGACCATCACAACCACTAATAACTAAACCCTCATTACCGGCGCCTCCTTTTTTTTCCTTACGTTTACTACACTACACACAAGACACTTAACACTTCCTCGCTTCACACCATCACCACAATTACACTTTACAACCACCATCACTTGACTCTCCTGGCCTCGTTTTTTTTTTTTTTCGGGACAGCATATAGAGGCCTTTTTATTTATATATTGTTTATCTTTAGCCCTTCAGCTGCCTCCTTTTCTGTAAACAAACAACAACAAAAACAACATTTTTCACAACAGCCGCCATCCCCATCACCATAACAAACAAAACAACCACCATTATCCAAGCCTACCACCACCACCACCACCACCACCATAGCCACCACCACTACTAGCAACACGAACACCACCGTCCTTGTGCCTCCTAAGACGAATTCAAGTTACGTATCTTAAAAAGAAGGGAATGCTATCTCGACCTTCTGTGATTAATGGCGGCTCGTGTTCCTGTCAGAGTTTTGTTTTTATAGAGATGTTGCGATTTGCTAAGCTAATGGTTGTGTCGTGACGCTTAGTCAAGAAAAAAATCTCTTCTCGCTTCTCCTGCTGTATCCTAACCTTCGCTCAGCGGGGGGATGGGTCTGTACAATTCCCTTCTGATTATATAAGATGTGTCGGCGTCCTTCGTTCCGTGGTGTAGTGTGGTTAACCAGCATACGTTTCTGTCTCTCTCCAATATCCAATCGTCCACCGCGCGGTTTTTAGGTGGGTCAAAACAGCTTCCATCCTGATTAGCACGTTCATAAATCAGCCTCCTCCCTGTCCATGTTTCGTAGCGTTAAAGAGAAGGGCGATGAGTAAGATGACTTCCACGAGATGATATCACACACGGAATTTATCATGTGTCTGTGTTAATTACCAGGATGCGTCGTAGCCTCTTTCGATACTCATTGGAATGTGGAAGAGGCAAATAAAAGAGAGAAGAAAAAATTATCAGCGTGCCATAGCGAAATAGCAGCAATGTGTTAGGCCACGCACCGAAAAATCCGAAAAATCCGAGTGGTAGCGTGGGGATTCGAACCCGCGTCGTCCATCACGCGGTGAATGTGGGCCCAGTACGCTACCACTTCGGCCACCGCCTACCCTGAGTAGTAGTGAGTAGTAGCTATTAGTTTAATCAAGAGTTTTTTTGTATGTAACTACTCATGTTGCCCCAAAGTTAAGAACATGAATTTAGACGTTTAGCGAGATGGATGACTCTTTATAGATAGCTGTATATAAGTGATTGTTTGAAAAGTAAACAGAAATAGATAAGTTGAAACGTATAAAAATTGATAGATAATAATAAACAGAAACAGGTAAATAGAATGATATAGAGTCTCATATATACATAGTAATATACAGAAAAAAATATTTAAATACACAACCAGCCACACACAAATGTAATCACGAATCTTGCTGGGTGCATCGTGTTGGGCCAAGGCACGTTTTTGTTCCTCCTCGCAGCGTGGGCCCCGAGAGAGAATCATTTCAATAGCAGCTTAAACTCTCCACTGAGGTGCTGAGTGCGGTTCGGGAATTCATATTTTTCCATTAAGAGAAAGCCAGAAAAAAAGAGGTATCAGTAAAAACTCGGTGCATCTTGCCTCATTCGGTTCATAATTTGAGGTATTGCAACTCGGAATCATTTGCCTTAAGTATACTTGATTTTTCTTCCTTATCTGACGTCCCTCTAGATCTTAACATGTCCAAGGACGTCAGCTGAGGCTCCCTTTTTCTGCAGAGGACCCAGTGGGTACGGTTGGGAATAGGGGAACATGCCGGGCCAGGGCGCGCCTCGTGTCTTCACCCGTCTACTTAAGTTGCTCCTTCCTCACACAAGGACAAGGACAAGGACTCCTGCTGAACTTACCCTATTTGTGGCGCGTCGTATACATGTAAGCGGGACCGGGCAAGCATTCTTATGGGCAAAGCAACGCGCTGCACGGAACGGATTTATTGCGCGTTGTATACGTGTATGGCTGTACTGTTATCTATTTTGTATTGTTAGAGTTCTTGCTCCCGAACGAGACTCAGATTTATTGTGCGCTTTACGTGGCGTCACTGACATTTCTTACCAATAAAGCTGTTATGGAATTATTCTAGATGTGTATGCTCCCCCTTAGTTAGTTAGTTCAACCCAGCTGCATAGCATGGTGGTGTGGCGCGGCGGTCCAGTGGGTTAGAGCTTTAAGCTATGGGCCAGGCGAGGTAGTTCGAACCCCAGTGCAGCACGTGACGCCATCTGGTCCTTAACCCAAAATAGTGACCCAGTATGAACATAGGTAAAGGGTGTGAAGACAGAGAAGAATCCAGCCACTTTTTATTTGTGCAGAAGCTAAGTTTTGTAATTGATCATAACTGTCTCCAGCAAAAAAAAAAAAAAAAAAAAAAAGTATACAAGGAGGCAGACCAAGGGCTGACTAGAAAAGAAAAGAAAAACGTTCGCAGCTTGCCTCTCCTAACACCCCCCGCCAAAAATAATGTTAAGGAGTTGTTATAATTAGTTCTCGAAGTGTTTTCACATTCCACACTTGAAAGTTTGTTATAAAAAGGAGATACGGCAAAGGGCAAACCGTTCCAGAGTGCACAAGATGACGTAGACAAATAATGAGTAATTAGGCGCAGTATCCTTAGAGAAATGATATGCTCTTATCTACGTACTGTAAATAGTGAAAAATTAAAACAAGATACCAAGCCAAGTGAGACACTGGGTCGTATTACTAAATATTTCGGGACCCAAGTTCACATATTTGACAAGGCTTTCGTATGTGTTTTTGGCATTTCCAGGGATAGTTTTATGAGTTTGGTGGTAGTCTGGCCCTTCTTCTGTACTGTGAATGAAAGAACACTCATTAGAACCCGATTGCTCCCCTTTTTGACCTTTAGAAATATCTGATGTGAGAAGCGAAAGTGTCTTATAATACCGACCACTGTGATAAACATTGAGGATGATAAAAATATCTCTCTTCAAGTTCTGAGAGAAAACACAAAAAATGCAGAAAAAAAACTGTGCCAATAATAATTAGTGTTCAAGTCTCGTACTTCGCAACACGCTAGGCGGGGACGAGGAGCTCTGGTAAATACTGGTTATGTGCCGAGCCTATGGAAAGTAGCTAATGTGACGCCGATTTTAAAAAAAAGGGGGACAGGGCGGCTGCTTCAAACTATCGCCCAATTAGCTTAACATCGGTTATAGGCAAGATGCTGAAGTACATAATAGACAGGAACATTCGGGAGCATCTAGAGAAATATAGCTTAATTCACGACTCGCAGCATGGGTTCACGAAAGGTAGGTCATGCCTCACCAATCTCTTGTCCTTCAACAATAAAATATTTGAGGCGGTAGACAGAGATGAAAATTATGATGTAATGTATCTTGATTTCAGTAAATCGTTTGACAAAGTTTTGAACGGGTCAAGGCGTAGCTTAGCAATAGGAAGCAAAGAGAGCAGATCAATGGTAAAAGATCTGACCGGGGATGTGTTATGAGTGGGGTCCCACAATGTTCGGTATTAGGTCCACTTTTGTTTATTATTCATATCAATGACTTAGATACAGGAATTAGTATTGATGTCAGTAAGTTTGCAGATGATACCAATATCGGTAAATAATAGAGTCGGATCAGGACGCTAGCATTCTCAAGGATGAACTAAACAGATTGTATGACTGGGCGGATAAATGGCAGATGGAGCTCAATGTAGGGAAGTGCAGTATTCTGAGTGTAGGTAGGAGCAACCCCTCACATAACTATTGCTTAAATAACACTCTCATAAGCAGGTCTGGGTGTGAGGCGGATTTAGGGGTCTTAGTGAGCTCTGATCTCCGTTCAAGGGCACAATGCATTCAAGCTAAAAATCAAGCAAATTGGGTACTGGGATTTATTTCAAAGAGCGTAAGCAACAAAAACGTTGAGGTCTTCCACAAACTATATTTAGCATTAGTTAGACCTCATCTTGACTATGCGGCTCAGTTCTGGTCACCTTACTAAAGAATGGATATCAAAATGTTAGAATCGGTGCAGAGGAGGATGACTAAGATGATTCAGGGGTTGAGGAACTTGCCATACGAGGAAAGACTCAAACAGTTAAACTTGCATTCTCTAGAAAGGCGAAGGGTGCGTGGAGACATGATTGAGGTTTATAAATGGATGAAGGGCTTTAATAAGGGGGATATTCATAAGGTTTTGTTGGTAAGAAAACCGGGTAGGACACGAAGTAATGGGTTTAAACTGGAATCATTCTGATTCAACAGAGACATAGGCAAAAATTGGTTTACTAACAGAGTGGTGAATGAGTGGAATAGTTTTAGCAGTCATGTGGTGAGTGCCAATACAATTGTTACATTAAAAAATAGACTAGATAAATTCATGGACAGCGATATTAGATGGGGTTAGATACACGGGAGGTTAGGTTCAAAGGAGCTGCCTTGTACAGGCCTACCGGCCTCCTGCAGACTCCTATGTTCTTATGTTCTTATATAATAAAGGCAGTCAACTTAGGATATTTTTATTTTTTTGTTTATAGGGAAAAAAGACGAGTGTTATGGACCTATAAGGGAGTAATCAGACCCTGGAGGGAGTACAGGAAGCTCAGATCGCTTCCCAGGTTGAAATCACTCTAGAGTGATTTCAACCTAGGTCCAGATCACTCTAGAGTGATTTCATCATAGGTCCAGATTACTCTAGAGTGATTTCAGCTTAGGTCCAGACTACTCCTGAGTGATTTCAATTAGGGGAGTGATCTGAACCTCCTACACCGGTGTGTTGTCCCGAGGCAGTGATGGTCAGCCCCAGTCTTGGTCCCAGCCAGCGTGCGTGGTATTTTTTTTTTTTTACTACTTGGCTCATGCATCCCGGTGTTTCCTTTGGCAGAAGGCGTGGTAGGTAGGGCTACAAACAGAATGTGAGTGATCTTAATTGACGATGGCTGATAAATCGTTAGCCGACGGCGGGACTCAACGAAGGACCCCCCAACCTTCACCTGTACCACCTCTGTAAAGTGTGTGTGTGTGTGTGTGTGTGTGTGTGTGTGTGTGTGTGTGTGTGTGTGTGTGTGTGTGTGTGTGTGTGTGTTACATATTTTCAAGAGCAGGCGGTGGCTGGGTGGGTTACGTGCGGGCGCGATGTCGTGGAAGACCCGGGTTCAAGTCCCGCCCGCCGCTACAAGCTGACAGTTTCTAGTCATAACCAAGTGACCAAAGTCTACCCATATACTTTCCTGGAGACCGGCTATCAACCTGGACTCTAGCGAAACTCTCTATAGAGGATCAAGTGGAGCTCCGCGAGGCAGCATGAGCCAAGCATAAATGGCGCCACCAAAACACTTGCCTGTGCCACCAACGGGCTGGGGCCGACCAACAGGGCCCAGCATGAAATCCTACCGGTGCTATGGGCCAAGCATAAATAAAAATCAATAAAGTAAATAAATAGATAAATTTATAAAATAAAAAATACGAGTCCTATTCGGTTCACCATCCTATCCAAAATTTTCACCTAACGCCCTGGAGAAAGTCAGCCCTCAGAGTACATTCAAGCATCACTACTCGCTGCTATACCAAATTCACATAAAAATCTTACTAATTTCAAATACGTCAAGGCATCAAGTGTAATTTTAATCCGCATATTTTTATCCTCGGGCATGAAAGCCTCACCTAACCCTCTCGTCCCCTAACCTCCATTGACGGCCGAGATGCTGTTCGCCGTGACCACAAATGTTTCCATGACGAATCCAGCAATATTCTGTGTACATCCAAGGCAGAGGCGTCACCTGTGCACTGTTGCAGGTGTTTGGAGGCAACCTGGACAAGCACACGGGGCGGCGCAACTACCTCAACTCCCCATTCAAGGCCCGCTACGTCCGCCTGCACCCCCAACGCTGGAGATAGTCCATCGCCCTGCGCGCCGGCCTCATCGGCTGCCCACACAAAGGGGACTGCGGCGAGGGCTTCTTCCGCGTCACGCCCGATACCAGCTGCGGTGAGTGTGTCTGGCTTGTATTTTAGTAGGGGTAAGTATTTAGCAGGGGCAAGTATTTAGCAGGGGTAAGTATTTAGACCGTGGACAGGGGCATTGGGCAGGGGTAGGATTATCAATGCCCGTGTCTCTGTCTGTTTGAGTGTTAATATATATGAAAATACTAAATCTCTGCTAAAATATATGTGGGATGGTGGGATTGATGGTGATTTGGTGGCACGGGGGTGGAGATGAGGCTCAGTGCAGTGTGGTGGCGCGAGACAGTTGTTGTGGCGGTGCTAGCCCCAGGTCCAACGTGGGTCATGTAACAGGTGATGGCAGGGGGCAGGTGCTGTGGTGTCGAAAGGTTATTCAGGTTACAGGCATAGTAGTGATTGCCAAATCCTGGACATTAATAATAGGGGAGGGTGGATTCTGCTCGGCTACGAGATGGTGGTTGAGGGAGCTTCTGCACAGCCTTGGAGGGGGGGCCGGGGGGGGCCTGCATCGCATTCCACTTGAGTGACGAGACTCCAACATTGCACTGCCACATGAACGCATCTATGCCAGTATCAGGGTGGGCGGACGGGCGTACCCTGGGGACCTCGGCGTGTCGGCAGGGCGGGTGTACGGGGTAGATGGGCGACATACTCAACAATCGATATGCATCTTCTTCGAACATACCAGCACTGCACTCTGACTGTCACCGTATTTTCACTGCATTACACAGAATGTTCTTTGGGGTGGGCTCCTTTAAAAAACTAGTTGAGAGGTGAGGGTGGGGGAGGAGACAGAGGGTCAACAAGCAACACACACACGAAAACAGCTTCCTATACCCCCCACCCCACTTCAGCATTACGTCCCAAGTCTATATAGGTGTCAGTTTAGCCCTGCGCCGTCCTCAGACTTAAATGGGCGCGTTGTCACTAAGTTGTCGATGCCCCTGTTCGATGACGGGCGTCCCAAATGATAGTTTACCACTTGCAGGAGATTGCCGTTTAGAATTGTGTATGGTTATGTGTCAGCGGAAGCGTCGCGGTAGTGGTTTTCAGAGGAATGGGCAACGCAATACTTGTGTTTTACTGTAGCGTCCTCTAGTCAGCCGCCTATAATCAGTCTTCAAGCGAGGTTAGAGATACGTACCTGCCCAGGAGCTTTTGTCTTGAAACGTACGAGTTTGGCTGATAAGTATTTAATCCCCGGGTCCAGAGCGTTAGTTAAAACACACAAAAACCTGGCATCTATATTTTCTTGTTAATTAGCTTTCTCTTAAAGATGAAGAAGCGTGGCCGATATAGTATTTTTGAGACAAGCAAGCGAGGTTTAAGATGAGGCATATTCCCTTCCTCGGCGCAGGTCTTGTGTTTAAAGCGAGTCTGGCAACCCCTTGTGCCGGCGGTACCCTTAGTGAGTTTCACCACGTATATTAATCCAATTATTTTTTTATTTATCTATTATTTTTTTTTTTACGTCGTTGCCTGTTGCGCCGGTAGGCATCTTCCTGGTGGGGCCTGATGGTCGGCCCAAGGCTTCTTCCAGGTGGGGCCTGATGGTCGGCCCAGCCCGTTCTGGCGCAGGCGAGTGTTTATAGTGGCGCCATCTTGCATTGGCTCATGCTGCCCCCCGGAACTCGTTCTTGATTCGCTTGGACGGCTTCCTCTAGAGTCCGGGTTGATGGGTGGTCTTCAGGACAGCATGCGGGTAGTTTTAAGCCACTCGGCGGTGACTGAAAAATCCGAGTGGTAGCGTGGGGATTCGAGCCCGCGTCGTCCATCACGCGGTGAATGTGAGCCCAGTACGCTACCAGTTCGGCCACCGCCTACCCAATCTTTGCACATCACCTGTCATCCGCAAAGTCTGATCGTGATGTATACAGGCTCCGCACCCTTAAAAGTCCGTGTATTCATGATAATTACACGCTACAATTTGACATGGTAAAAATATAAAATCTAAGCGGGGTACAATCATCGACCTGACTAACGTATTCGGCACCAGCTGAGTGAGGATCGCGCCGAGTTTACTTATATTTACTAAGCTGCTTTTTTTGCTGTTGATGTGTTATGTACGTGTCAGGTTAAGGTCTCGTTGATCAGTGGCAGAGGAAGCCCTGGGCGTCATTGTAAACATGGCAGTAATTGTAATTATAGCAGGAAACTCGGTACCTCCCTCACCTGCTATTCGACACCGGCAATCAACGTCCGCCTGCCTCCCACTACTTATTATTCCTTATCCTCCTTCTACTCCCCCACCTCCTCCTCCTCCTCCTCCTCCTCTTCACTTTTCGTTTTCTTTTTTAATATATTTATTTCTTCTTCTTTTTTTTCTTCTTCTTCTTCTTTTTTTTTTCTTCTTCTTCTTCTTCTTCTTCGTCTTTTTCTTCTTCTTCGTCTTTTTCTTCTTCTTCGTCTTCTTCTTCATCCTCCATCCACTTTTTGCGTCCACTCCCGCTCTCTTCCCCTCCCCTTCTCCCTCCAAACTCGTCCACATCGTCTTTCTCCTTTAGTCCCCCATAAAATGAAAAATAAAAACAACAACGTATGGGTGGGACTCGGCAGAAAGGAGGGCGGAGTCATGTCGAGGCGGAGGACACGCGAGATTATCTTTATGACACCCTATCCAAGATCTATAATATGCCCGTATCTTGGCTATGTGGTGAGGAGCGCCCTGGAGCACCACCTCACGTCAGCCTTTCCACATGCACACTGACCTCATCATCATCACCATCATCTTCTTCAGGCATTATTAGTTAACTGTTCGAGTTTCCCAAACGTTCTCTACCTCTATCTGATGTTAGTGTACTTCATCCTGCTCAAGCAAATGTTTTTAATGTAATCTATCATGGTCTTTGCTCTGCCCTAATTTCTACGTTTGGGTTGCAACGCTGTCACTTTCCCTGTCCATCTGTTGCCATTTTTGCGTATTACACGGCCTCTCCAGTTTCTTTTCTTATTCTTGATTCTCTTTAAATACTCTCTGAATGTTCTTTACTAAAATATTACCTACATTTTTTAGTTTGTAGTTGACCGACTTTCTCTGGATCATATTAACCCATATAAGCCCATGGTTGCGTTTTCGCAACACAAAAGATACCTATACATGTTTCCACTTGTACTCGCAGGAAAGAATGTGACAGAGGATTTGAACTCGCCAGTTTGTAGCTGACACTCGTAGCTACTGGTCCAGTTTTCTTTTTCTCCCCCTGAGAGAGATGCCTAGTATCAGTAATTCCTAGAAGTGTCATTAAAATTTGACTCGCGATGTCTTCTCACAAAAAGAAGTAAGTATCGTGTATTTTGTTAGGCTTAAGCTCCCTTCACTAGTAAATCGTAAGATTATGGATTCTAGTACCCAATACTGATATTATGTAAAACTTTGGTGGTGTTGTGTACTTCGTATGAATCCGTAAAATTTGCATTTATTTTCTGATGCGAAAACGCAACCATGGGCACTCTGCCCCTTGTGGGTGTTGCGTTATCGCATCGGTGGGCATACAACTTTAGTGACAATACAATAGAAACAAGAGCTAAATTCAGAGAAGAGACAGTAAAATTGCTCTTTATAATAAAAATAATTACTTTTTTTTTATGTCCCACTTTTACTAACTCAGTGTTTGTTTTTTCCCACTGACCTTTGAGGTTGCATGAAATTTTAGAAGTTGAAAAGCCTATGGAGGACGACACAGATGGAGAAGATGAAGGTGCAATGAAAGAATCTGAAAACCATATAACAATCTACACAACACCTCCAGATGTGGTGAAGAAGATCATGTCGAGATTAGAAATCTGACTGGATCCCAGCTTCTGAGTGAAGCTGAACTCCGAACCAATGAATCACCTTGTATCCAAGAAGATTCTACTCCGCAAGATGACATGCAAGAGGATAATGCCCCAAAGCCTAGTTCTTCAAAGTCGATTTCGAGGAAGTCTGGGAGAAAATACCTCAAGATCAGACAGACAGTGGCATGAGGATGATGTCCCTTTCATGGAAAAAATTACAAGTTACCCTTACAGGCCTAAAACAGCTGATCAACCTCGTCAACCACATGAAATATTTGAGCTGTTCCTAGACACTCTTGCAATAGAGAGACTGGACAAAGATACTGTGATGCATGCAGTGCAAAAGGGAAACCACACATTTCAGTTGTCATGCAATGAGATGAAAGTGTTTATCAGCATTTTATTGCTCTCTGGCTACAACACTGCCACGCCGTCGTCTTTACTGGGCAACGGAACCTGATGTTCGAAATGAGCTCACAGCAAGTTCAATGCGGAGAAACCGTTTCGATGAAATAATGAAACATTTTCATGCAGCCGACAACACTAATCTTGATAAAGAGGACAAGTTTGTAAAAGTGCGTCCTTTTCTAGAACGATAATGGTGTGGTTACCATCGCATCTACACATTGTGGCGTGCACCCCGTCAAGCAAGTTAAGCGTTGGTCAGCAGCTGAATGTAAAAGAGTGGTGCTACCCATGCCTTCAGTAATTGGAATGTACAACTCAAACATGGGTGGTGTAGAGAGGCTAGACCAGAACGTATCCAAGTACCGTATCGCAATTCGAGGAAAAAAAACGGTACATCCCTATTCTATCATATTTGCTGAATGCATATATGAACAATGCATGGTTATTTGCTCGGGAAGGCGGGTATAAAGAAGATCTTTTAGCTTTTACGCGCCACGTTGTGCAACACCAGCTGAAGAAGTATGGAGTACCAGCATGTAATCCACGCAGACAGAGAATGCTTACTGCTCAAAATGCACATGTAGATGAGGAGAGAGATGACAATAAGGTGCATGATATTTCAAAGAGTATTCCTGAAAGGCGACGCCGATGAGGGTAATGTAAAAGTCAAACTGTCTATGTTTGCAACAAATACAATGTTCCCTTGCATGTTAAGTGCTCATTAGATTACCACAAAAGTACTCCCTGAGTAGGTTAGCAATATGAACATGAAGGACAAAGAATTCTTCTTTCATTTCACAAAATTCTGAATTGATTTTTAATAACTTTGAATTTGCACAGGTTTAGTACTAGATAATGGGGGCCATAGCCGTCTCCTAATTACAGGGAAAGCGCATTATATGGTTAGAATATTGCAAATATAAACTTTTTGTATAGTATTGATTTATTCATGTATTATGTTGAATTTCTTACTGTAAAGATATTTTCAATAAACAATAACACAAAACAGTATTCTTTAATAATACCCTTTCATAATCAAGCAATGACATTGCTTACGATTCGATATAATACACAAAACTGTATAAAGAAACTAAGGACCTCATTGACCATCGTTGCGTTTTCGCAACACGCGCAAGTAGTATTGTGCCCATCGTTGCGTTATCGCAACAAAGTCATATTGCAAATAACTACTAAATTATGCAGTAAAAGGGCAAAATAACACTTGGTATGATTCAGTAAAGTCATATTCTAATACATCTCAGACATAGAACTTTTTCCAAGAACCTTGATTTTTTACGGGCATATATGGGTTAAGTTTACGAGTGAATCTGGCATTTTTTTGGAGTTTGTGGACGAGGGAATTACTATCGATGAAAAGAAGACGTGACCCATAAGGCGAAGATTTAGAAGCTGGATTTCTTTTAATGGGACAAGGTGTACTACCGTTACACTCTAGTCTATATTGTATCTTTTATTTTAAGGCTGTGACACGATGAAGATTTTTTTTATGCGCCTACGACCTACCGTTAGCTATAGCTGCCATACGTTCTTACCAACTATACCAAAACTAAAACACGACCTACCGTTATCTGTAGTCGTTCTTGCTTTCATCATAGTGTGAGTGTTACGGGTCCATAACAAAGCTAGTCCCGTGAAACCCGTGGAGAGGAACTGTAGGTATATGAAAAGGAGCGTTGTAGGTCTATATAAAAGGAGCATTGTAGGTTTATATAAAAGGAGCATTGTAGGTCTATATAAAAGAGGAAAATTGTCTGCCGTTCTTTAACTCCTTTTCTCTCCCTTCTCTGACACAGTAAACTCTGATCTTTATTAAAACATCTCCCTTCTAACACACATGGACGGTATAAACTTTGAACTCTACTGGAATATTTTACTTTGGCATCCACATAACGCGAGGAGAGAGGACGTGCCTTCTCTTCCTGTTGAGGTTCAGTGGAGGGGGAAGCTATTACGGAGAACAGGAATGAGGTCTTAGGCGTATCTCTCCAGCCATCTCTTAAACGGCGTGGGCGGAACAGGGTGGCCAGGGAGGGACGAGAGTATGGCCAGGGACCAGGGACCAGTTAACCCCACAAGCTCACCCCTCTCCACCCCTTCCCCGGACTCTCCACCCCCCTTCCCTGGATCCTCCCCAAGAACATCCCAGGCAGATAAGGCGAGATAGAAATTAATAGGAGATAGAATAATTTCCATGTGTTAAGTGGTTTTGTCCTCTCTCTCTCTCTCTCTCTCTCTCTCTCTCTCTCTCTCTCTCTCTCTCTCTCTCAAAAGCGTTCAATGCGTCAAAGACTTGGGGGTCAAAATCGCGTCAAACCTCAAATTCTCACAGCAATGCATCGATGCAGCAAATAAAGCGAACAGAATGTTGGGCTTCATTAAAAGAAACTTTGTATTCAAGAATAAAGATGTAATACTCCCGCTCTACAACAGTTTAGTCAGACCCCACTTGGAATATGCGGTACAGTTTTGGTCTCCCCACCATGCAAAGGATATTGCTAAATTAGAAGGTGTTCAGCGTCGGGCAACGAAAATGATCCCTTCCTTGCGCAACAAATCCTACGAAGAAAGGCTTTCTAGGGAGGCGGTGGCCTAGTGGATAAGGTGGTGAGCTTGGGATCGGACTGATGTCGACGCATGGGTTCGAATCCCCACCAGTGCTACCTTGAAACTTTGTGTTGTTTGTGTGGCTAAAAAAAAACACCCTACACCCCACCCTGACACCCGGAGTTGCAGTAGCATAGCAATAAGATGAGCTGGGGGGGGTATGGGGTGCCACTATAAAACCAACTAAACCCCGCGCCACCACACCGGCCTGCCCCTCTGAGCTGAAAGAAGAAAAAGAGCATATGGTGCATATGGGCTAAAAAAAAAAAAAAAAAACCCTTAACATGTTCTCTCTTGAGAAACGTCGCCTCCGAGGAAAACTGATCGAATGTTTTAAAATACTTAATGGTTTCACGAATGTAGACAGATCAACATTGTTTATGATCGATGACACTTTGCGCACGAGGAACAATGGCGTAAAACTCAGATGTAGACAAGTAAATTCAGACTGCACCAAATTTTTCTTCACCAACGTTGTAGTGCGAGAATGGAATAAGCTTCCACCGTCAGTGGTCCAGTGTAACACGATTGACTCCTTCAAAAATAAGCTCGACCGTCACTTCCTTCAACTTAATATCAACTAGAGTAGAAATGCAACGTTTTGGAGTCTTCTGATTAATGTAAAATCACTTAGGTTTAAGGACAGACCACCATGTCTGGACCATGGGGTCTGTGTGGTCTGATTTTCTATGTAAATCTATCTATGTAAATCTCTCTCTCTCTCTCTCTCTCTCTCTCTCTCTCTCTCTCTCTCTCTCTCTCTCTCTCTCTCTCTCTCTCTCTCTCTCTCTCAAAAAACTACATACATACATACATACGAACACACACAAAGACACAGTAAATGACACACGCCCCCCCCCCTCCCCCCCTCACGCTGCATACATTCATACATACTTACAAATACAGACATCACACACTCCCCCTCGCTTCCCCTCTCCTCCTCAGACCACATACATACATACATACATACATACATCCCATTCACACCCACAAACACATACGCCCCCCTCCCCCCCCTACTTCCCCCACCTCAGACACCACATACATGCATACTTACATACATACATACATACATACATACATACATACAACCAGTCCGTCCGCAGCCTCGACTCGCCTCCCGCACCTCCTCTTAGCGAAGGTTTCCGCCACATTTATCGCAATCAGGGCCACACTTTACTCATTAGGCGCTCCGTGGCATCCTTTTCTCGCTGCCTCGAAGGCCACGTAAAGTTTGCTGCGGATGATGAGCGACGAATATAAAGTTTTAGGCCGGAAAAATGGGAAGTTACGGACGGACCCGGAGTTAGTTTGATTTCTTGTTTTTCTTGCTCCTTTGTTTTTGCTGTTATTATTGAAGGGCTTGGTTCGGATTAAGGAGATGTGACGGAGTGCAGAAGTTAAGTAGGAAGCTCAGGATTACAAGTGGAGGATTCTTTTTTTGTTTGTTTGTTTGTTTTCTCCCCAGAGTTAGTTATAAGTCTTTGCTCCTTTGTTTTCGCTATTACTATTGAAGGGATTGGTTCGGGTTAAGGTGATGTGACGGAGTGCAGAAGTTAAGTAGGAAGTTCAGGATTACAAGTGGAGGATTCTTTTTTCTTGTTTGTTTGTTTGTTTTTACGTCTACGCCTATAGCGCCGGTAGACTTGCAACTATCTTTCTTATCAATTATTATCAATCTTGCTTGCTATTATAACCATTCATCATTACTAGCATCATCACCACCATCTTCCCGCTTCTCTTACTTGTAGGGGCGGGGAGAGGGACGGGGAGGAGGGGTTAAAGTATAATGATAATGGAAGTAAAGCCACGCAATTGTTTCCCTAGTAGCGATTCCAGATACTTACCTCAATGAAAAAAAACACTTCTACGTTAATAGCAAATAGGAGACAAGGAAATCTGGACATCACTTACTGAAAACAAAAATAATCGTTCTCTCTGTTCGAACGAAGGAGTGAACAAGAAGGCGCGTAGTAATGATATCCAAACTCCGGCAGGTTGATTATAATAAAGCTCACTAGTCATGCCCTCTCGTTTGTTTATGCTTTTCCTCAAGTTCATGATATATTTGTATGTTCATTATGGTAGTCCACTATATATACAAGTAACGTGCATTCATTCGTACAAAACACATCTAATTGAGGGGTTACAACGCTAATTAT
Source organism: Eriocheir sinensis (assembly GCF_024679095.1). Classification (NCBI taxonomy): domain Eukaryota; kingdom Metazoa; phylum Arthropoda; class Malacostraca; order Decapoda; family Varunidae; genus Eriocheir; species Eriocheir sinensis. Next base: position 151,318 of record NW_026112052.1, on the reverse strand, counting down.
TTGTTTTAAGGCAGTATTTACCCCTGTACAATACACCTCTCTTGATTTTGAAGTCTGTGTATAAGTAAACAAGCGACACGTGAAAGCTGAAATACAGCATCAAAGGCCCCGTCACTGTGTTCAAAATTGTGTATCTAGTCTAACGCCCAAAAGGTCTCCAGAGGTCGCGTCGTAAAATAAAGCCATAAAACATAACTCGCCTTACAAACAGATTAGTTGTGAAAGCCGCGGGCGGACACAAACGAAGTGAAAAAAAAAACATGTATATAAAAACAGTACAAGCTCCCGCGAGTACACAGTCATGGGCGGGGGAAGCAGGAGGAAAGGTTAAGTAAGGGCCATAAATCTTGAACTGATTGTACAGACTGTTATGAGGGCGGTGTGTGTGTGTGTGTGTGTGTGTGTGTGTGTGTGTGTGTGTGTGTGTGTGTGTGTGTGTGTGTGTGTGTGTGTGTGTGTGTGTAATGTTTTTTTTTTCTTTTTTACATGGACACGACTTCATGAACTATATATGTGTGTAAATTTTTATTTTTTTTCCACGGACATGACTTCATACACTATTACAGACATAAATCTTGTTGTTTCTAAGAAACTCATGTCTCCGTAATAGCTGAAACATGTGTAAAGCTTCATACTTAACGTGGGAGATTCGAGACAAGGATGGCGACAATGAAAACAGCAACACGGACAAGAAAACACACAAAAAACCCGCTCTGAGGCGCCGGGCGAGGCCTTCATAGGGGGGCATCATACTATGGGCGGCGACGCGGCGTAACCCTGCAGCAAGGTAAAGAAAGCTGCGTGTTTTTATTAAGGTGGGTTATGTTTTATGGCTTGTTGCACGACGCGACCCGTGGACACCTTTTGGGCGTTAGAATATATACTTGCCCTGCAGCCCACACGGAATACCTGCACTTTCCTGACGGGCTCGATAATCCCATGTCCCAATGCCAAGGGTGTAGCGACAAACCGTAAGCAGTGAAGGCCTTTATATATTATGGACCGTCATTTTTATTGCTTTAATTCCCCTGAAAGCTCGAGCATATATGATTTTATCTTCAGATACACGAAGAGTGGCCAGGCGTAGTAGGAGTAGTAGTAGTGGTGGTGATGGTGGAGGTAATAGTAGTAGTAGTAGTAGCAGTAGTAGTAGTTGTAGTAGTAGTGGTAGTAGCAGTAATAGCAGTAGTAGTAGTAGTAGCAGTATTATTATTATTATTATTATTATTATTAGTAGTAGTAGTAGTAGTAGTAGTAGTCGATATTTTAGGAGTAGGTGTAGTTGTTGTTATTCTGGTGGTGGTGTCTTTAAGCTGCGGATACAAAATCTATCAATAGTCTCACCACATTTCTAAACACGCTGCTTCTTCTGGCTTATTTTTATGGTAGTGGCGAATTGGCCTTAAGAATCCTGTCTCCTCTTTCATTTCCATCTTATTACGCCACCAGAAGTGCCTTACAACCGGACTTGGACATTGTTGTCGACTTGGGAAACAGTGTCAGGCGTGTAAGTGTTTTGAATGTGTCTGAATGATGCTGGGTGGATGTTTAGCTCCTTTTGTTCTCATCAGTAAGTGTGTGTGTGTGGGAGGGGGAGGGACTTATACATTTTTTTATTGTATATACCATTGAGTTCGTCGCTTTTAAAGAACATACATCAATACCTCTGAACGTTTATATATTTTTTTCCGGTTTTTTTTCTGATCTCCTGATATCTTTGAATACTCGACACACGCTTATATTTTTGTTTACCGTCCACTCGGGTACACGGAGCGAGGAATGGCCGGGCGTGTCATATCATCGGGTCACTCCGAACCCACAGCCGGCTTGCAGCATTGTTTTTCTACAGTGTCAAAGTCGATTCAAAGGGGACCGATGCAACGGTGTCCTCAATGCTACGCCAGATGATAACGAAAGCAGAACATTTATTAGTAAAGTCTTCCCGACGTCCCACAACGAGAGACTTGAACACGACTGCTGCTCCAGGGCCACTCATCTCACAGTTTTACGATCTCAACGTCTACCGCTAGGGATAGGTCAGGTTGCCATCCGAGGGTCACTGGACGAAGAAGGCTGCTGCTTAACATAGCCATGAATGCTAACCAGGACCGGCACAGCACAATCACTTTGCAACTTCCCTAGCCTGACCATATATAGCATAACACAGCACCAGCACACACACACACACACACACACACACACACACACACACACACACACACACACACACACACACATAACATAGCCATCCCTTGTTGGAAACCAGTTCCTATATTATCAAGTTGGCAGTGTCAATCGACGGCCGCGAGTCGACAGTGGAAGAGCCATAAGGATTTTTTTTATTTTTTTTTTATTGCGTCAACGAAAGGAGAAAGTGAAGAAAAATAAAGTTGTGAAAATTATGTGAACACGCCTACAGTATGATGAAGAAATACGGATTTTCTTTTTTTTTTTACTCAGAAAGACTACAGTATGGAGAGAGAGAGAGAGAGAGAGAGAGAGAGAGAGAGAGAGAGAGAGAGAGAGAGAGAGAGAGAGAGAGAGAGAGAGAGAGAGAGAGAGAGAGAGAGAGAGAGAATTTGCTTGTTTACTGATCTGTTTATTTGCTCTTGGTTTGTTTCTTTGTTTATTTGTTTTGTCTTGGTCCGCTGATACTCGACTTTTATAATAACAACAATAAATCTCATCAAAAGTCAAATGAGCATCACGCTGACGGATTCACACCAATTATTGTGACAGGATTGACAGGACCTTTGCATCACCGAGATAACCGACGGGATAGAACAACGAGCGATTTTTAATGGTGACCGATGTGGCTGCAGGGGACGGTCGGTGCTTATGAATTCCCGCTTAACGAGGATCGGATTGCCATTAAATCAACGCCGAATAGAGGTAGTTAGCCGCTAATAAATACTGTGGAAGTGAAAACAGTGGCATGTGTAAATGTGTTCAGAGTGGCATGTGTGAGTGTGCTCAGAGAGCATATTTAACCACTGTTCGTATAGCCGCCGAGGACACAACACTTCCAGCTTTACCTAAACGATTCACCTCAAAGATAAATTTTCTCGATTTTTTTTAACTCAACACGTTCTCCCTCCACTAAGAAGGTTCATGACACTTTTACTCTATGTGGGTGAAGGGTGTTGGGAGAAAAGGGAAAGTAAAGTGAACATAGGGCTTAAAGATGATGAAGACGGCGAGGTGAAACAGGCGCTAGAAAGTTTTAAAACATCAACATGGAATCAGTATTTACAATTGGGTTAAGTCATGAGCAAGTTATAGATGAAGCAAAGGAGACAGAAGCACTAACAGCCACACTTGTAACCAGAAAAGATAAAAAAAAAAAAATCTGTGACTAATATGAAGGAATGTCGTTATATATCATCATTTTGCTCCGGAAAATTAAGTGTATAAAGATGGTCATGAGGCGTTTGTTTGGATTCAAGTTTCAACCCTCGACCCAGGATCCATTGCACAGTGGCTCTCAACCGCACCAACGGAGTGCTACATTATTTATAAAACCGTAAGCAACACAAGCGCAGATGATTTATTGAACCGGTATGTAACACTGACCAGATCCTATGTACCTGCAGTGTGACTAGGTTCTGGCTCAACCATTATAGGACTGACGTGTTTGTTCTAAAGTGCAGGGAGGAATCAGTGGAAATTATTCAGGGGATGATGATTTTTAATACAGACACCTTTTAATAATTGAATTCGCATTCGTTTTAAAGGCGTTGACTGCTCGGTGAGATGGGTTTGCTTTTAGAATTGGTAGAAGGGACTGCCAGAAGGGATATTCACTGATTATTATTACTAAAATGGAATTACGACCCACGGCAAAGGGCACTTGCTGGAAACGTTTAAGTTTAACGAAGGAGTGTAAAAAAGTGGTTAGCGAGTATTGAAGTGGACGAGAACAACAAACTTACTGTATAGACGTGTGTGTGTGTGTGTGTGTGTGTGTGTGTGTGTGTGTGTGTGTGTGTGTGTGTGTAAGAGCAAAGTATAATATTTGAACTACGTAATAAAACCTGTTCAAAATCATGGCAAGGAAAAAATAAGCGGTGGTTTCCCTGACTTTACGCAATAAAATATGAAGATAATTGTGTTGTACAATCCTAATTATTGTTCTTATGCATACTCTCAACCAAGAACAAACAACAGGTCGAGAGATAACGAGATATTTTGATGAGTATGTTTTTATTATCTCACATACTGATCGTGTGAAATTTATTTAACAACTTGAATGAAAAATAATTTATCTACAGTGTCCAGTGACGCAAGCCGGTCGGGTTATGAAAGGTAATGACAAGGCATTGTGCGGGGCTCAGAGATTAGCTTCCAAATATAAACAACACTGCAAAAAAATAATTACCAGTTGCCAACATGAGCCATGGGAAGCATCGCCTCACCCACCCGCCAGGCGCCAGGAGTCATGGTAAAGTGTATGTGGAGCTGAGCGAAGGGCTGCCTAATATGAATGAGAAAAATGGTGAATCCTTGCTCAACGGACACTGAAAGGATGGTGCAACTCAGACTCCCGGGTACTTTAAACAGATGCCTAATATTCACATAAAGGAAGAAACTTGTAAGTTGGCCGAGAAAAATAAATCATGAAGATTTCCGAGCTTGAAATGAAACTAAAATAGACAAGATATAATATGTAAACTTCATTCTTCATTCTCTAGTGACATGGAATGAGAAGCGGCCTTTTTTTCGCATTTGTTAATTTTGTTATGCTCTTGAACTGACTCCTCTGCTGTTAAAAAAATAATAACTACGTAAACAGCTTCAGCATAAGCATGAAAAGAGAAAATAATAATAACGGTACAGAGAAGAAACAGAGGCAAGACAGCAACTTGACGCGAGAGACCGCTGACAGCCACTTAGAAGGAGGCGCTTATAAGGAAGTCGATTAAAGTAGTTGTTTAAGCACTTTTTATAACTTGAAAATGCCGTGGATTTACAACTCTCTTTTATGAACCGTACATTGCTTTTTCTCTGTGTTTATTCGTTTGTTTGTTTGTTTGCTTCTGTGCGTCCATTAATCTAGTCGACGAACAGTTTTATCTTATCTATTTGTTTATATTTATTTACATAAAATATTTGCATCTTTTTGTTTATTTACATCTATCGTCATCCATTCATCAATATGTTAATGCTTTAATATCTATCTATCTACCTGTCTATAGCTATATCTATATATCTATCTATCCCTCCATTAAGTTCGTATATACTCACCCGTATGTCTGTGTACGTATCTTCATCAGTATGTACTATATCCGGGTGTTCGGGCATTGTTTGGGTCTGTATATGTGCGTCATTGTCTTGTACTAAATAAACCCACCTTGTTTTCCCCACACACTACACTGATAAATTGCTGAACGGCGTGCAAATGACGAGGGATAAATAGTGTATGACATGACACGATTCCTACGACGAGAATCAGTCCCCCTAAGATTTTGCTGCTTCCCGGTAATCCTATCATCATTCCCACTAAGTTTCCCTGAGTCATCGCCCGTGTCCTTATCACTCACTTTGGTGGCTCCCTCTCCCCCCCCCCCCCTCCTAGTAACGCCTTCCTCCCCTATCGACGCATCGCTCTCCTACTTCCTCCCCCCAGTAGCAAGAACATCTCATATTTCTCTCTCTCACCCTCTCCTCCTCCTCTAGGATTGAAATCCAATCCTTCAAAATTTGCCGACGACACAAAGGTGGGTGGGATGGCCCTCACAACGGCAGACTGCAAAATTATCCAGAGAGACCTGGACCAGATCACTCGGTGGTCAGAAAAATGGCAGATGTCCTTCAACACTGCCAAATGTAAAGTAATGCATATCGGATCCAGAAACAGCAACCACACATACCACTTGGGTGGCGAACCACTACATGTTGTGCAAGAGGAAAGAGACCTCGGGGTCACCATCAGCAGTGACTAGAAACAAATAAAACACTGCAAGTCCGCCTGTAAGAAAGCCAATACAATGCTTGGGTTCATAGCGAGGAACTTCGAATACAAGACGCCGGGAGTTATGTTATCCTTGTACAATTCGCTGGTAAGGCCCCACCTGGAATACGCCGTGCAATTCTGGTCTCCTAATTACAGGAAAGACATTGAATTACTTGAGAGTACAGCGCCGCGCCACGAAGATTATACCATCACTGAGGACGAAGCCCTATGAAGAACGACTCGAGCGACTAAACCTAGTCACGTTGGAAAAGAGACGCCTGCGGGGAGACATGATACAAGTCTTTAAGTACCTGAACAAGCTCAGCAACGTTGATCACTCCAAACTCTTCGCGCTACAAACCAACCTGAGAACAAGAAACAACGGAAAAACAATTCAAGCAAAGCGATGCAATACCGACATCGGCAGGAGTTATTTCTCGAATAGAGTTGTTCGCCACTGGAACAGCCTTCCTGCAGGAGTGGTTAGCGCAGAGACCATCAACTCCTTCAAGAAACGCATTGATCGCCACTTTGCTGCATCGGGAGTGAACTGAACGTTCCCAAGAGTAGATACACAAGTGCTTTAATCCTTCCCTGCAAGCCACTCCTATGGCAAACGGATTGATTGAATCACTGAACGCAGGCAGCCTAGTAATGAGCCAACAGGCTTTCTGCTGCCTGCTAGTCCATGTTTCCTCCTCCTCCTCCTCGTCATCATCATCATCATCATCATCATCATCATCGCAGAAGCAGCAACGCACCGCACATTCTGCCTCCCTCCCTCCCTCTCTCCTCTCCCCACCCCTCAGCACACTCGCTTTCCTTCTCTCTCCCAGTACCAGCCTCACAACACTCACTTCTTCCTCCCTTTCTCTCCTTGCGGCTCTCTTAGTATGCAACGCGTTTCGCCCCTTAACGACGAATTTCTTCTTCTCTTCCTTCCTCGGTAGCAGCAGCAGCAGTACAGCCAACTCAACCTCAAACACTTATGTCGGTATTGCAAGACACTTTCGGTTCTCACATCAGCTGTTTCTAAAGGTCAAAGAGGGGGTCAATCGGGTTTTAATGAGTGTTTCTTTAGGTTCACGGTATAAGAGAAGGGTCAAACTACCACCAGGGCCATAAAACTACTCCTGGAAATGCCCAAAACTCCTTCGAAAGCCTTGTCAATTATGTGTACTTGGGCGACAAAATGTTTAGTAATACGGCTCCATTTCTAACTTCGTGTTGTTCGTTTCTCATCACACCAATAGTTACTACACCCCTCTCTGGTACCACAGGCTTTCACTCTGGTTTGATAAGGAGAGTCAAGGCTGATCAGCTGGAAGGAACACGAGTGAAGGTGATATTTAGCGCATTAACACCAAGTAGAGTAATTGGTAGGGGCGTCTTGTATGATGAAAATACGATGACTACACGCCAGCAGACGAAGATCGATTATTAATTAGACTGGATACTGTGAAATTTAATTGTTGGCTGGAGAGAGAGAGAGAGAGAGAGAGAGAGAGAGAGAGAGAGAGAGAGAGAGAGAGAGAGAGAGAGAGAGAGAGAGAGAGAGAGAGAGAGAGAGAGAGAGAGAGAGAGAGAGAGAGAGAGAGAGAGAGAGAGAGAGAGAGATGATAATCACAGCGTTAATGGTAATAGTCTTTAGAGATTGTGTGAGAAGTTATAAGAGACAAGATATGAAGGCATGAAATTAGGATAAGATAAAAAAAAGTCTGAATGAAATAAGACAATGAAGTGAGCGGAAGGAGACGCGGAAAGTTAAAGGAAAGAATTGAGTAGAGGGAAGGCAGAAGGACAGGTGTAAGGAGAAATAGGGAAAATTGATTAGGCGTGAGAATAATAACAGCGGAAAGGCAACAGAGGAGATGGATGGAGAAGAGGAGAGGGGAGAAGGTTAGGACCCACGGAGGGAGCAGAGGAAGGATTAGTCTACAGGTCATTCACATCCAACACGGACTTCACTGAGACTTGCCGCACGCAGTCCATCATGCTCACTGCCGCGCGCACACACACACACACACACACACACACACAGTAGATAATGTTAAGAATCACTTGATAAAAAAAGTATGAACCACGACCTCAAGAAGATTTCCATGACTGGGAATGAAGAGAGGCAAGGAGTGGCGAAGTAAATATATATAGAAAAATAAAGACATTAATGCCATGACAGATATAATGAATGAGGAATTACAGTTGTATGACATCAGTAAGATGTTTTGATTTAGGGAGAAAATCATGTAATTCTATGGAAGCTTGAACTCTTATATATATCAAAGAACAGTAGGTGTACACGAGAAGGAAGTCCACGCTTTTTTGCTTGGGTTGCTTTGTAAGGAATATATTTTGAGAAAAAAACTTTCTAACTGTACAAGGACGGTTATGAATATTAGTGGCGAGCTGCTTATCGGGAAGACTTAAAACGCAAGTGTAAGGCCTCGAGGGATCTGTCTTAACCCTGATTATGTTCCTGATGCATGTGCCTCAAGGATGGACTGACGAGTTATGGTAATGGGTTATGCTAGACTTAATTAAGAGTGTTGGCTACTGGAGTGAGCTGCAACACGACGTTCAAATTCTTTCTTGGCCTCAGCATATTTTAGTGAAGACTGATTTTTACTTTAATGCCTCTTAGGGCTCGTACCAGACTCTGGTACAGTAAGGATGATCGACAGCGTTCTCGTTACCACGGCCACTCGGCGACTCGCAGTGAGACCCGACGTCCACTACTTGGTGCAACAACCACTCGACGACCGCCTAAATCTTCGTTACTGACCTTAAGACACACCAGAGACTTGATTCTTGACCTAAATATTGCTCCAGAGTAGTAGCTGACCCAGCTGCCCGAGTGTGGCAAACACCGTTGAGCGTGAGTGCGCGCGACCACGCGAGCAGAAAGTGCTGGGCGGCCACACGAAAGGTAATGCTTTTAGCTCACGTGCTGACACAGGCCTCAAGCAGCATAATAATATTCACTTGTGTATAAAACCTTATAATGAAAACTGTGATGGAAAATGGCCTGTCAAGCACTGGAGTAGGAAAGAGGTTTCGTAAAACTTCTGAACTTTATTTTACTGCGAAAGGACAACACAAAGACAAGCAAATCATTCAATTACTAAATACATTCATCAGTATTACAAGTCTGGCATGCCTGGAAAACCTTCTCATATAAGTTTTTATTACGTGAATCTCTCCTCTGAGTTCACTGAAATGTACGTAATAAAACAACCATAGGATTGGATAAAAACTGCGAAAAAATATGATCAAACCGTTAACAACTGAAGACATTATGACAATAAATAGCCAATAAGAAGGATCAGTTGATTGTTACATTAAGTTTTCCATAAAAGAAAGTCAAGTTCCACAATAACCAATAACCTTTGTGACCTGGTTTGGGAAAAAAGTGGTTGTCGCTCACCCTGCTTCATGCTGCCTCTCACATTAAAGTAAAACCTCACTGCTATGCTGCTAGAAGTTACGCACATAAGTTCATCTGAGAGAAAATGGTTTAAGTGGTAGCTGTTTTTTTTTTTTTTTACAACAAAGGAGGCAGCTCAAGGGCACAAGAAAAAAAACAAGAAAAAAAGCCCGCTAATCGCTGCTCCCATAAAAGAATCAGAAGAGGTGGCCAAAAGCAAGGTCAAACTCGGGAGGAGAGGTGTCCTGATACCCTCCTCTTGAAAAAGTTCAAGTCGTAGGCAGGAGGAAATACAGATGAAAGAAGATTGTTCCAGAGTTTACCAGCGTGAGGGATGAAAGAGTGAAGATGAGGGTTAATTCTTGCATAAGGGGTTTGGACAGTATAGGGATGAGCATGAGTAGAAAGTCGTGTGCAGCGGGGCCGCGGGAGGGGGGGAGGCATGCAGTTAGCAAGTTCAAAAGAGCAGTCAGCGTGGAAATATCGATAGAAGATAGAAAGAGAGGCAACATCGCGGCGGAATTTAAGAGGTAGAAGACTATCAGTAGGAGGAGGAGAGCTGATGAGACAAAGAGCCTTAGCCTCCACTCTGTCCAGAAGAGCTGTGTGGGTGGAGCCCCCCCACACGTGAGATGCATACTCCATACGAGGGCGGACAAGGCCCCTGTATATGGATAGCAACTGCTCGGGGGAGAAGAACAGGCGGAGACGATACAGGCTGGCTTCAGGATGTGCAGGGGCGTCAAGCGGTAATAGGAGACGAAAAAATTTCGCACTAGAGAACAATTCCATAGATTAATATATTACGGTGTTTATTATTTATCACGTCTTTCAAAATAGGTTAATAATTTAGTAAGACAATCTCCACGGCTGAGGCAGTAAATTATGTATATGACTCACTCGCCTAGAGCTCAATTAGGACGAGTTAGCAAGCCGCGTGTTACCTTCGTATGCTACAGTCTTACGAATAATGCCCGGCTGACTAGAGGCTTCAGTGCCAGTTTTCTTTAACGCATATTCATCGAGTTAGAAGTTTTTTAGTCGGTAAATTTGGACATTTGAAAACATGGCGGTGGGCGGCAGGTTCATGATTATAGAGGACGCTTCGCGCGGCGATGTGTAATCAACGAGGGCGCGTGATGGAGGGGCGGCGGCGAGGCGGCGGCGAAGGCTCCTTACCGCCAGGCCGTAAAGTGAATACGTTGTGTTCATGCGACCGGTTGGCGAGGCGGCTCTCTAATCATACTTTCCTGGCTACACAACCAGGATGGACTGATGTGTTAAACATGTACATGAGCAGAGACCCTGAGCGATGGGGGAACGTACTGGCCAGCACGCACGCACGCGCGAGCAAGCATGACACACACACACACACACACACACACACACACACACACACAGTTGCTGCAATATGTTTTCTCATGGACTGCAATGGTCATGCAAGACTAAATTTGCATGTAATTTGTGCTCCTGTGGTAGGAAATGTTCCCGTGCCTTTAGGGACGCCCTGGAGATGATGATGATGATTATGATGATGGTGATATTTGACAATGCTTGTGTGTGTGTGTGTGTGTGTGTGTGTGTGTGTGTGTGTGTGTGTGTGTGTGTGTGTGTGTGTGTGTGTGTGTGTGTGTGTGTATATATATATATATATATATATATATATATATATATATATATATATATATATATATATATATATATATATATATATATATATATATATATATATATATATATATATGAAATTTTCTTCATAAATATAGTATGTATGTATGTATGTACACTCACCAAAAACTTATCGAACACCTGGGCACGATGAATGTGTGTGTGTGTGTGTGTGTGTGTGTGTGTGTGTGTGTGTGTGTGTGTGTGTGTGTGAGACAGTGGCACGCCAGCCCTCGTCGGGCGAGCAACGTGACCGGCCCTTCCGCCGGTAGCAGACTGCCTGGTTGCTCGCCCGACTCCTGCTACGGGCTGCTTCTGGGCGCCTGCCTGGGGGGCCCATGCCTCCGTCGCTGCTCAGCGGCTGCTACTCGTGTCTGTGGCGGCGTCGGAGGCATCCCCACACCCGTAACGAGCTTTGGTTTTAAGGGGGAACATCTTCAAGAAGATGATGAATCTGAAAATGAATCGATCATGGCTAGTCGCCTCGGAATGGTTGGTACCCCTGGTTGTGATGACGCACCTGAATCCGAGCCTGTGTTGAACTTGGTATCGGAGATTTGACGGTCGCAGTAAGTCATGCTCACGATAGCCACAATGGAGACCTCACAAGACCGGCGCAAAGTCATTATTATCCTTCGCGCTAAAGGCCTTAGATATAAACGCTTTTAAGTCAACTATATTGCGTTTGTCGGTTTATGCAATCAGCACATTGTTATTTAGTTGTTCCTATCAGTATTATTCGCACTTTCAATGTGACCGAGTCCAACATGTGTCCGGTTTTTTTTTTTTTTTTTTTTTTTTTTTTTTTTTTTGGTTGAACATTTTTATATACAAATTTTATAAAGGTGCGATATATGTGTGTGTGTGTGTGTGTGTGTGTGTGTGTGTGTGTGTGTGTGTGTGTGTGTGTACATCCATACGTGCACATGTACTACCTAGTGGTTAACATCAAGATCTAAGGAAAGAAGAATTTATTTAGACCTTGGTTAACACGTTCGAATCACTACGTTCACATCCAAAGGGTCCTTCGGTCGATTCCCGAGCAGAGTGGGCACGGAGGGGCAGCCTCCTTCAGCCACCTCTCCACCCAGAAGTGAATAATATATTACAGTGAATAATGTAATACAGCAAATAATATATATCACAACAAATAAAAAACAACGTACTAATTACATAAAGCAACATCCGCAATTCAAATAACTTTAAAAGTGTTTATTAATATTTATAAAAAAGTGATGCCCTAAGATCCGTCACAGGAGCTTAAAAGTCATCGGGGACCTTACGACTAACAATTGCGAGTCCAGCACGTGATGAGACCATGGTGAATGACACACACACACACACACACACACACACACACACACACACACACACACACACACACACACACACATACCAAATACATTGGAAACCAAGCTTTTTGGTGTCCCAATAAGGCTAATCGTCGTGACCATTTCCGAGTTAAATGTTTATTTATGGCGTATAATTGGCAATACTGCTATCACGGACGGTGTTAAAGAGAATGATGATGTAATTGCTAACACATTCTTGAAGGTTTGCATGGTGGATTTAAGTTCTCAGAAATCAGTTTCGATATTGTCCGATTATGTTTAGAACTTTTTTATTTATTTGCTGTGCATATGAAAACATCATCACGTCTTTACCATAGATTTCTATGGTGTGTGAGGCGTCAGATCAGGTTTTGTAGTTCAACATATTTCCTCACTAAATGATACCTCCGCCCTTTGCCCCGCAGTGGTGAACATCGCCTACAAGGGCAGCACTTGGGTCAACGACAAGAGACACTCGTGGTCAGACTGGAACTACGCCAGGCCGAGCCTGGTCGTGGACGGGAACCGGGACACGACCCTGCAATCGTGCCCCGTCATCGACAACGGCAGCGTGGACGAGCCCGTGTGGATGGTGGACCTGGGCAGGCGGCAGCAGGTGCGCGGCCTGGTGCTGCTCACCTGGCAGGGACGTGGCCAAGGTTGGTCTCTACTTACCTTCTACTTTAGATTCGCAGATGGCATGGTATTACTATTTCTCATAAAATTTTACAGGGTGATCGAGAAACAACACGGAGGGCGTAAAAACTAGAAACTACACACACAACCTCAAAGTATTGGTTTGAAATGATTAAGAAAACGACGAGACTAATATCTGATAATCAAGTGGCAGGACAACCAATAGTGATCGGGAGCAAAGCATTTGAGAGTTGAGACAAACAGGTGTACAAACCTAGCCGTCGAAAAATAATAAGGAAGAAAATAGGAGCGGGATGGAGCGCTTTTGGTATGCATAGTAAATCATGAGTAGCAAAATGTCACTCTTTTAGAAGAAAGTGCTGTAGCCTACAATCAGTGTATCCTGAACATACGGTTTCATGTCTTATAGTTTTATCACGTGCATTTTGGCCACCTCTTTGGATTCTTTTTAGGAGCAGCAAGTAGCGGGCTTTTTTATTATTGTTTCCTTGAGCTGTCTCCTTTGTTGTAAAAAAGAAAAAAAAGCTGCATCCAAACTTAACTAGTGTGCTTGATCTCAAACACAGCTTCCGCATCTGTCCGCAGACCAGCAGACCCTGTACCGAGACTACGTGTTCGGCCTTGACCGCCTCACAGTCTTCGTCGAGAACCAGCGTCGCCTGGACACACTGTCGCCGCAGGACCACAAAAAGTGCGCCTCCATTACAAGACTGAACAACGCTCTCTTCAGGTAAGGTTGATTTTGACTTGCCTTCATCTTCGTGAAACACATGTGTTGGAGACGATGAATGATACGACTTTAGGTCCTCAGCAGCGCCAGAGTAATTATGACTATTACTCATTATCAGTTTGGTAAGCATTCAAAGTTGGTGATTATCTCTCTCTCTCTCTCTCTCTCTCTCTCTCTCTCTCTCTCTCTCTCTCTCTCTCTCTCTCTCTCTCTCTCTCTCTCTCTCTCTCTCTCACACACACACACACACATTTATTAGCTCAATCCACTAATCCATTGTCCCCGTGAGCAGAGAGCGCGTGCACGTGGAGTGTGCTCAGCCCATCAAGGGTCGTTTCCTGTACATCAAGGCGAGCGGGGTTGCCAACAGGTGGCACCGCGTCTTCTCCATGGTGCTGTGTAAGGTGATGGCGTACTGACCCGCCTCGGCTGCTCACCACGCCCTCACCGACATCAAACCCGCCTGCACTTCTTTCGCAGATTATGGTGAAAAGAAAAATATAAATAACTATTCACGTGACTGAGAAGCAAATGGAAACGTTGCTTGCCACTCAGGATAATCATGGATAATGCCTTTTGAAATGGCAAAGCTATTATGCCCTCAAAAGGAAATAGTGATGGACAGACTCTCATTTTGGGTGCCACGACGTTTTGTATTCAGGGATGAACAGTTTTGAGATTGTAAAGTTAGTTTATGTTTTGAAGATGAACTGAAATGGACAAAATTCATAGTGCATTGTGGAAAGGGTGGATCATGACTTTGTGTCCGTGGATAAGTGTTGCGTTGATGGACGAGGTTCTCGGCGATGAGGCCAGCGTGTGGTGGTGCAGTGGAATGTTCAGTCATCATCTTCGACGGTTCTTCTCATGTGGTGCGTCGTCAAACACCCCCGCACAGGAGACCGATGGACGCGACCCACGAATACTGCCCCGTGCATGCACTGTGTGTACCTGTGATATGGTAGACAAGGAACACGAGTTAAGTACATGACATACTTTACCTCCTTACTTAAGCTACATTGTGTTTAGAAGTGTTGTAGGTTTCAAAGTGATGTTCGTTTATGTGCGCTAAACAGATGCGTTGGTGAGATATAAATATGATGTTGGCATGTCGGTTTCGGAAAGGTTTCTGCATGGGAACTTTTATACTTGATCAGTCTTGTTTGAGTTAGTTCATAAAAAAAGTGTTTCACAAAATTATAGGCCATATTTTGATTCTCATTGTTGTCAAGTGCCACTTTTGGCTCAAGGTAGCATATCCAGTCAGAATTTGTCTGTTTAACGGTTGTCACAATGATGCTCAGCTCTTTGTACCTAGCCTAATTCCTTCGTGGGGTGACAAATACAACCTGTAATATATTTATCTAGGATTTTGTTGCATTAGGAGGAATCTACGCGGTCATCTTCATAGTCTCGCCCCTAGGAACTACAGACGGACAGGCCGGCACGCACAACGCTGTGTAGCTCGGCGACAGTGTGTGACAAGCCCGCTGCCGCCGCAGAGCTCACCCGTGTATTATTGTTATTATTACTAGTGTGTGTGTGTGTGTGTGTGTGAGAGAGAGAGAGAGAGAGAGAGAGAGAGATTATAATTGAAGTTACAATATTTTTGTTATTGTACTGTATTCATATATGTAAATAGATATGTTTCAAAAGAAGCATAAGATTGCATGTATATTGATTATAATAATATTAAGAATGATAAAGATGCGTAATAATCACAACAAATATATAGTAGTTATTATAATGCTATACGTATCTAGTTGTATATATATATATATATATATATATATATATATATATATATATATATATATATATATATATATATATATATATATATATATATATATATATATATATATATATATATATATATATGTGTGGGTGTGTGTGTGTGTGTGTGTGTGTGTGTGTGTGTGTGTGTGTGTTACCACCCGCATATGGGTGCCCGATGCTTCCTATTTTTAGCATATATTAAACGACGTAATATTTCCCGATCGCTGGACATTTGCTCATTATTTGTAAATTCTGCGCCTTTTGGCTCACCGCGTCACAGTAGTGTGGACTCCGTGGAGCAGTAGTGCACGCCGGGGCCGTCGGGACACCCGCCGCCTCTCTGCGGGGGAGACGGTTCTAGTTGTGTGGAAGGCGCCCCCCCCCTCCCGGTGGTTAGTAGGAGGACCGGACAATAGAGTAATACATGTGGATGTTAACATTATGAGTTAGTGTGTAGCTGTACAAGTTAGACAAAGATTTATCTTGCAATTGACACCACCACTACAATCATTTAAAATTTAGCGACGAAAAACAAGGAAGGAATATTATTTGACTTTCTCTACCACAAAAATGCTTTGGCTGCAGTGCATATAAAGGGGCAACAAATTTCTGAAAAAAAAAATCATTCGACACTTTTTAAATGTTATTGTTGATATTTATATAATAGTATAGAAATGCGTATGAAAGCTATCATAAATTGATATATCCAGCAGCACATACAAGTGGGTAATTGTATCATCTTTTTGTATAAGAAAGCCGACTAGGCAAATGAGATTTACACAAACAAAAGGAATGGGGACACAGACTCTTGTAGAAGTGTAAATATCTATAATCAACAGGATTTGTTCCACTACAAGACCAACCAAGGCTAAAAATGTCTGATTAATGACTTGTGGCAAAGCCGTACGTAACGTGCAATGGTGATACGGAAGCCGTGCAAGGAATCGCTGGGCAAGGAAGGCGTGCCGAGCCTAACGTTAACAGTGTGCTGGCAACACTCGCGCCGCCCACTGACTCCACGATCGTAGGCTTGTCACATTTTAGTGTGTGTGTGTGTGTGTGTGTGTGTATAATATATATATATATATATATATATATATATATATATATATATATATATATATATATATATATATCTATATATATATATATATATATATATATATATATATATATATATATATATATATATATATATATATATATATATATATATATATATATATATATATATATATATATATATATATATATATATATATATATATATATATATATATATATATATATATATATATATATATATATATATATATATATATATATATATTGCTGTGTGTGTGAGTGAACATTTTGATAATAGAAAAGCACCGATTTTTTTTCAAAAATTCAATGAGTCACACCACTCGATCGTTTTTCATTATCAAATAGTAATAAATTACAGACAAAAATGTTTTAAGCAGAGTATCACAATACAAGTAATGATTACTTAAATATCTTCCTGTACAGTCTGTGTGTTCCCGTGGTTGTGTATATACGTGGAGATCTTTTTGATCAATACTTGGAAATTAACACGTTTTCATTACAAGCTGCACGTAAAGACTAAATGACATTTTCACAAATTACAATAAGAAATTCTCTCAAATCATTTTATCAGTGTGATAAGTAGTTATGGCGGGTAGTTTGATGTTAAGTCCAATGATGATAATAGCACCGAAGTAATGATGATGATAATGATAATAGTAATTTATAATGTTCAACAAAAGTTATCTTAACTGTTAACAATATTTGTGGATATCCTCAATATCTGTCACACATCTTAATCACCACCACTGGAAAAAATATATATATATATAGCTATATATATATATATATATATATATATATATATATATATATATATATATATATATATATATATATATATATATATATATATATATATATATATATATATATATATATATATATATATATATATATATATATATATATATATATATATATATATATATATATATATATATATATATATATATATATATATATATATATATATATATATATATATATATATATATATATATCAGTAAACATCCTCACCTCCAACACCTTGTTGCTTGTTTTCACCTTTGGGGTTGCAATACAAGCCTTCTCATCAATGTTTATCAGTAAACATCCTACATCTAACATGTTTTTGCTTGTGATTATTTCTGGGAGTCGTAATACATGTATTTTAATCTTTGTTAAAGAAGGATCAGTGGTGGACTAAGAGCTGGAAGATTTGCCATGTATATCTTCCTCTCTTAAACTCTGGCAGCATAACAGCTATTCATTCAACGGGTCTAAACTAATAACATATCACTGCTTTCAGCGAGATACAAAGAGGATTAGCATTCACAAATCCAAACTGATTTGATTTTATCATTATCAGATAAAGTAAGCATTATACAATTTTACGAGGATAAAATTCGAAAGCATATAATTTACAAACCCATAATACACTACTTCCCTTATCCAAGGAACGCTATCCTCGGGCACTACTACTACTACTCCGGTACCTGCAGCTATAAAGTCGGTGCAATATATGTTTACCCGTCTGGTTGTGCTTCAAATGCCCAATGAAATACAGACTCATTGTGAAGGGAAGCCCATGTAAGTGGCTCTATTTATGTTAACTATTTGTACCTCTCACTGGCATGTATCCTGGGGCGATTCATTGATGCCGAGTACATAATAACAACCGTGAGCCATCCTGCTGTATGTAGTTTTAATATCTGACTGAGGGTGGAGGCGGTAAATCACTCAGGGGGCAGTAATTACCCCCTTAGCTCCCGCATGGCGATGGGGCTGCCGCGCAATCAACTCTCGATATGAATTAGGTAGCTGTAACACAACCACCTCCCCGCCTCAACAGCCGACCACGCTGAACCACCTAAACCTCTCGGTATTATGCAAATATACATGATTTAAAAGATTTTTGTAGATTTATTCCATAGCAATGTTCTTCTTTATCTTAGATTTATTTTGGCTTGTATTATCTTCGAAGGAGTTTCATGACCCTATCCCCGTGTCAAGAACTTAGCTTCTGCTGTAGGCAACGAGCTAAGGCCCTATGTTGTTAATGCCCGTGTTGAGTATGGGACAACCTTGTTCTCTTTCATAAAGCGTGGAGCGCTACGGTTTGAAATGTGCATCAGGCTACTTCACGTAAGAGTTCCATCCGAAACTAGTTCAGCATGATTTGCGGAAAGAGTATTCAGCTCTCAGCATGTATGGTATAACTGATAACATTGTTTTGCCAGACCTGCAATATACCCTTCAAGTTTTTAGGGAGACTGATAAGTTTCCCTATAGTATATGTAACAACCGTAGACACTTGTATCCTCCCTAGAATAATGGGAAGGCAGTGGCCGGGTGCTCGCCTTAGTAACGAACCTTGGAAGACATTTGAGCTTAATATTCGAACGATTTCGAATCTTGTAAAACTCTCGGGGCTCAGAAGTTGGATCAGTTACCATTCGACGCTGAGAGGGTGCGGTGTGGAGACAAGAGGAAAAGCGGCGGTACAATAGTATGTGTCCAGATGGTGTGTACGCGGCCAGGCACCGGGAGAACATCACCTCATAGAAGTGTTCACAGAAAGGGAGTTAAGGTAAGAATATATTAAAATAGTTTATTATGCAGTAACAGACGTATGGGGTTAGGGGTAATGACGTGTTTAATAACGCTATTTTATTTCATGTTTTGGTACTCTTGTGTAAAGGCGGACACACACTGTACGATGCGGCCTGTCCGGCGGCCGAAAAGTGGGCGGGACTGGAGGCCTTTAGGCAGTGTGTACGGGTGTGATTTGTGCGGCGCAGCCTCACATCATGGCCGGATGGCCTTCTGTTTATGTTTGAAATTCCCTCCGAGGCGCCCCGCGGCCTCAGTGTGTATGATCTTGCGGCGCGGCCTTGAGGCGGGAATTATCTCGGAGCGACGCTGACAGCCGTGGTGTACACATTATCTAAGCTCCACGATGTCTGATGTCTGGATAAATTAAGACTTTTGGATCAGTTTTATTGTTCTTGCTTGTGGACATAAAACATTAATTGCGTTGTTGTTGTCGCTGCGGCGGTGGGGCTCAGAGTGACGGCCGCCGCCCGGTATTCCGTGAGGCCGCCTCATAGTGTGTATGCCTCATCCGGCCGACGAGGCTCCGCCCACGTTCGGCCGCCGGACAGCCGCATCGCATAAGTGTGTGTCCGTCTTAAGAGTTAAGCTTACCACCCCAAGTGTACCTTGGCCTACAATTATTTAGCTCGTTTTTACTTTGCCCACCCTAATGAGGCAGTGTCACCCTGCATTCATTCCAATTTTATGACCTCTTCACACACCTGGGCCCGTATCCTCGACATCTATTAATACTAAACTTGGTATTAACTTTCGACTTTAGTATTAACCTCACTCTCAAAGTGTATCCTCAACAACTATTAGCCTAATACCTACTCTTAACTTTGGTATTAACTTGGGAGTGCTGGCGAGGACTTCTAAACACATAATAGTAAAGTTTATAGTGAATCCCAGACCCAGACCCATATCAACATGACCACCGGACTTCCTCGCCCAGCCCGCCTCCGCAATTTAGAGTTCGATAGGACGCTTTGGAACTGTATAACGATGGTGAACTTGTCAAGACATACATATTAGACCGTGCAGGAATGGAGTTTGGGACTGATTTGGTGAGAAGAGAGCTACAAGATTCAGTTCAAAGGGAGCATTCCCTCACCCCGGGGTTGAAAGTGATTTTGACTTAGATACTTGGCTACAGGAAAAATGCTGCAGTGTTCAAGTTTTGAGTTTGGGGGTAAGCCAGAGTAGTGTAAGCAGGGTGATTGCGGAAACTCTGGCCGCCCTCAGTGCCCCGTAGGTAGTCGGGAGGTTTATCCAGTCTCCCCTTGATAGGATGGAGATCCGTGAAAAGCAAGCAGAATTGTACCAACTTGCCGGTGTTGTGGGAGTGATAGACTGCAACCATGTGAAAATAATGGCACCAAAGGAAAACGAAGTAGTTTATGTGAACAGAAGAAAAAAAATTACATAGCTTGAACATACAATTAGTGTTTGATGCCTTTGTTATTGATTAAAATGTGAAATATTTGAGTTAAGGAAAACAAAACATGGGAAAAAAAACCTTTACTCTTAGCAGAAAGGTACACACATGTAAATGATAAAGATGACATTAAAATTGCATTAAAATGTAATTTAGAATATGATTTATAATTATTGTTGCTTTAAAATCAAGTTAGAAAACAAATTACTCCTGCCGGGTATTCGTATTGAGATAATGGTGGTAAGAAAGCTTGTTAGTGACGTCTGCCAGTGTGAGGGAGGAGGAACGAAAGGTCGAGGCGACCACATCGCGTACATCATGACTTATGAGTGAAGTAAAACGAGGTTACTTGGTTTCTGTTTACAAAGTTCCATGTGGAAAAACAACTTTATTGTAAATTCAGTGTATACTTTTGTGGAGTATTGTGTTTACTGAGTGAATTGGTGACCAATCTGTTGCTATTTGTGTCTTGCTTGAAGATATTCATCATTGGATTCAAAGCTATGGTATTAATGTGCAATAGTCGTCATAACAAAATACGTAGTAATTAATTATATGTCAACCTATTTATTTTCATGAGATCATGGTATGACCACTGAAAACATAGCTTTTTTTATCTTGTTCCATTACAAATTCAGTATATAATTACTCATATATTAAATAAAGTAGTGGAATCCAGTTTTCAGCATCTTTTATTATTATGGCAATATTCTAAGCACTCAGCTTGCAAACACGCTTAGGTTTATGTTGTCAGCTTGGGTCGGACTTAGGTGAATACTTTACCAAGTGACCTAAGATTACTCAGTGCTACCATATAGGTATACTACATCTTTGATTGTGAGTGCATCAGAGCGCACTGGAGAGCAGCATGAGTCTAATTAGGTGCTAATGAATATCCTGCCTGCATCACAGACTACATAAAAGGCAAATATGATCGGTGCGCTAAAGGTGTTATAATATGAAATATATATATATATATATATATATATATATATATATATATATATATATATATATATATATATATATATATATATATATATATATATATATATGAGTATATAGTATAGTATATATATATATATATATATATATAAATACTGTCTGCCCTAATGTCCTTCCCACTTTTGAAGTCCAAATGATGCCCCTTGATTATGCAATTAAACGTGATCTTGCAGCATCCATGACTGGGTGGCGGTGCAAATCTCCCTCATTGAAACACCGAGAAATTAATCAAGGCCTCTAGGGAACTCGGAAAATCCAAGTTAGAGAGTGCTGGCTGTGGACTGAGCTGAAGAATTCGACATACAAAAAGCCATGTCTGTCAGTCGAGTTAATAAAGATAAAGTTGAAAGTTGGGCATTAACGCTGCTTAACTTGGCGTGGCTTCGGCGTGCCTCATATCCGGTAACATTGGCCCTGAGGCCTGTGGTGGGAGGAGCTCCATTACCCCGGGACACAGGGGCCAGTGTGACATCTGGTTATCATAGTTTATCTTCCCCAGGTTTCTTCAGGTACTTATTTATCGACCAGCCCGGAGAGGGAGTGATGCTCCAGCTGAAGGTGAGCTGCACGCCGACTGTTCAAGGCGGGATTCGAACCTGGGCCTGCGTAGAAGTTTAGGCATGCTGACCACTAGACCATGGAGGCGTATTGGAGCCCTAATCCTCAAGTGAACCTACTCACCAATGCTGCACATCAATTTTTTTTCTAGTAAATAGTTTTGAATGAATTTGCACAACCATTTCTGTCGAAAACAGCAGCACAGATTATGTTTCACCCAATCCACCCCAACCTCTCAATGTTAATAAAAAAAAAAAGTGACAAAAATCCTTAGCCTTGGAGGCAGCAATATTCAGCCCCAGCATCAAAAAAAAATTATACTGTTGCCCCAGGAAAGGCATCTCTTAACTCCGATGAAGGTAGGGTGGTGATTCTGTGGTGGAGCAGCCATTCTATTGTCATTCCCTTGCAGTGGCTGGTGTCAGGCTGGAGCCCGCTGAATGATGAAACAGTGGCTGCGCTGTCATTGGGCCAGCAGATGATGGAAGCAGTGGCTGGTGTCATTGGGCCAGCAGATGTTGAAGCAGTGGCTGGTGCCACATTGAATCCAGCAGATGAGACGAAGCAGTGCGCTTGCGTCATTGGTCCAGCAGATGATGAAGCAGTGGCTGACAGATGATGAAGCCGATGGCTCAGTGGCTGGTGTCAAGGGGGCAGCAGATGATGAAGCAGTGGCGGCTGGTGTCGTGGGCCACAGCAGATGATGAAGCAGGTGGCTGGTGTCATTGGGCCAGCAGATGAGTGAAGCAGTGGCTGGTGTCATTGGGCCAGCAGATGATGAAGCAGTGGCTGGTGTCATTGGGCCTAGCAGATGATGAAGCAGTGGCAGGTGTCGATGGTTCAGCAGATGACGAAGCAGTGAAGCTGGTGTCATTGGAAGCCAGCAGATGAAGGCCAGTGGCTGGTGTCATTGGGCCAGCAGATGATGAAGAAGAAAGGCTGGTGTAGTCAATAGGCCAGCAGATGATGATGAAGCAGTGGCTGGTGTCACTGGGCCAGCAGAGAGATGGCACAGTGGTTGGTGTCATAGGGTTGTCAGCAGATGATGGAAGCAGTGGCTGGTGTCATAGGGCCAGCAGTAGATGATGAAGCGTGGCTGGTAATCGTTGACCAGCAGATGTTGAGGCAGGTCTTGGCTGGTGTCATTGGGCTAGCAGATGATGAAGCAGTGGCTGGTGTCATTGGGCCAACAGATGATGAAGCAGTGGCTGGTGTCGATGGGCCAGCAAATGATATGAAGCAGTGGCTGGTGTCATAGAACCAGCAGATGATGAAGCAGTGGCGGTGTCATTGAGCCAGCAGATGATGAAACGGTGGCTGGTGTCATTGGGCAGCAGATGATGAAGCAGTGGCTGAATAATGTTAGTCCCGCCAGATGATGATGAAGCAGTAGCAGGTGTCATTGGGCCAGCAGATGTTGAAAACGATGGCAGGTGTCATTGGTCCAGCAGATGATGAAGCAATGGCAGGTGTCACGGGCCAGCAGATGTTGAAGCAGTGGCAGGTGTCATTGGGCCAGCAGATGATGAAGCAGTGGCAGGTGTCGTGGGCCAGCAGATGATGAAGCAGTGGCAGGTGTCATTGGGCCAGCAGATGTTGAAGCGGTGGCTGGGTGTCATTGGGCTGGCAGATGATGAAGCAGTGGCAGGTGTCGTTGGGCCAGCAGATGTTGAAGCAGTGACTGGTGTCGTTAAGGCCAGCAGATGATGAAGCAGTGTGAGTGTCATTGGGCCAGCAGATGTTGAAGCAGTGGCAGAATATTGGGCCAACAGATGTTGAAGCAGTGGCGCTGGTGTCATTGGGCCAACAGATATGAAGCAGTGGCTGTCATTGAGCCAACAGATGATGAAGCAGTGGCTGGTGTCATTGGGCCAACAGATGATGAAGCAGTGGCTGGTGTCATTGGGCAGCAGATGATGAAGCAATGGCAGGTGTCATTGGGCCAGCAGATGTTGAAGCAGTGGCAGGTGTCATTGGTCCAGCAGATGTTGAAGCAGTGGCTGGTGTCATTGGGCCAGCAGATGTTGAAGCAGTGGCTGGTGTCGTTGAGCCCAGCAGATGATGAAGCAGTGGCGGTATCATTGGTCGCCAGATGTTGAAGCAGTGGCTGGTGTCATTGGGCCAGCAGATGTTGAAGCAGTGGCTGGTAATGTTGGGCCAGCAGATGATGAAGCAGTGGCTGGTGTCATTGGGCCAGCAGATGATGAAGCAGTGGCAGGTGTCATTGGTCCAGCAGATGTTGAAGCAGTGGCTGGTGTCATTGGGCCAGCAGATGATGAAGCAGTGGCTGGTGTCATTAGGCCAGCAGATGATGAAGCAGTGGCTGGTGTCATTGGGCCCCAGCAGATGATGAAGCAGTGCTGGTGTGTCATTAGGCCAACAGATGTTGAAGCAGTGGCAGGTGTCATGGGGCCAGCAGATGATGAAGCAGTGGCTGGTGTCATTGGGCCAGCAGATGATGAAGCGGCGGCTGGTGTCATTGACCAACAGATGTTAAAAAAACAATGCTTGAGTGTCATAAGACAGCAGATGATGAAGCAGTGGCTGGTGTCATTGGGCCAGATGATGAAGCATGGCTGGTGTCATGGGCCAGCAGATGTTGAAGCCAGTGGCTGTTGGAGCAGCTGATATTTTATCCCTAAGTAATGAACAATGTGCTGGGATGGTCTCTAGCAATACAGCAGCGGGGCTGAAAAAAAGCGTCATATATTAGTGGGTGTGCATATAACAACATAACTGCGGATTTCCTACAAGCATCTTGCAAACTACAGAAATGGAACAAAAGAAAGTGGCTGCTACAATTCAGTGAAGAAAATGCTGTAGTCCCTTAGGGAGGATATCCAGCATACCAATACACATAGACACTCCACACTATCCACCGCAGAGGCAGAAAGACCTGGGACTGTTATGTGACCAGGCTAGCAGTGGAAGCCAAATCCATGCCAATCATGGCGGATGGAGTTAAATAGGTACATAGTTGAAGAAAGGGTCTTAAAAGGTGAAATATTGCCCAGTAACAGAAAGCTTCACTATTTGTTATTGGTTGTAAAATAATTGGCTAGTAAAATGTGTATCCTACAAAGAATATGAATTTAAAGTGATTAATAAGTGTTTAATGAGAATATAAAAGTTTTTGCCAAAAACATACAGGCCAGTCAATATTTCACTGTAACCACGACTGTTGGCTGCTGTCCTATCCTATTTAGCATCATCAGCTGTCAAAAGCTGAATGGCTCTGAGTACCCTTCAAATACATGGGGCAGGCAGCCTATGATATATCATACACAGTTTATCCACACACCACAGTTAATGTCATAGTTATATGGGCAGGCGCCGTATCTATTAATTGCACTACACATGTGGGGCACTCAGGTGCTGAGAAACGTCATTGTTGCTTATGAAGGGCAAGGGTAAACCAGTGTATGCTGTGAGGCCTTGGTGTGGAAGTTCCTGTCTGAACTGTGCAGGTAATCCCCCATACAGTGAGGCCTTTTACTCCCCTCAGGGGCTCTGCAGCTGGGAGAGTGGTGGCACATGAGTGTGAATGTGTGAGTGAGTGTGTGCCTGTCTTGGCTACCACACCCTTCATTGGGGAAAACAGCCAAAGGTATTTAGATAGTTCATTCTTGCCCGCCTCATAGTGTGTATGCTTCATCCGGCCGACGAGGCTCCGCCCACTTTCGGCCGCCGGACAGCCGCATCGCATAGTGTGTGTTCGCCTTTATAAAGCTCATAAGGAGTTGATCTGTCTGATTATTGCTTATGACCGTTAAGACTCGTCTTGAGACGTCGTCTTGCAGCATGTCGCAGACATGTTGACAACTATAGTTGGCCGAATGTCCCAGACAGTAGGCAGTCATGCTAGCCGACACCAAGACGCCAAAAAAATATCCTCCCATTCTTGGAGCGTGGGAGCCGACTTGTCAAATGCAAAAGTCGCTGGGTTGTCGTGGCCCAGAGTCGGCAGTGTGAACGGGGCCTTGGCTCCTACCTTTGCTGTCTGACTGAGTCGGTCGGTTGACGTCTGCCGATTACGTCGGTCTGTCGGCTCCTCTTCATGGGCCGTCACCCGAGAAAGGCTCATGACCTCTCCTCTCTTATCTCCTCTCAAAATATGGTTGGATGGACGGACTCATTTATTTCTCACTCTACCTTAGGGACCCTTGTCATCATCCGTTTTCTTTACTGAAGGTTCTCGCGGCCCCACCGGCGGGGAGGGGGAGACTATGACCACTAAGCACCTCAAGACCCTTA
Organism: Eriocheir sinensis; assembly: GCF_024679095.1. Classification (NCBI taxonomy): domain Eukaryota; kingdom Metazoa; phylum Arthropoda; class Malacostraca; order Decapoda; family Varunidae; genus Eriocheir; species Eriocheir sinensis. Next base: position 124,861 of record NW_026112052.1, on the reverse strand, counting down.
CCATCTAACAATATTCAGTGGCATAACAGTCAGTCAGTAAGAGCATACACCGGGGTTGGAGGTTGACAGAATTAAAGTCGAGAAGAGGAAGAACACGAGGACGCCCCGAGGATGTGTGAGGGTTTATTATACCGAAGCACTAGTTAGGAAGTAGTGTTATACCGAGGCAGATTGAAAGTTAGTACAAGAGATTGACTTTAAGCAGAGACACGCCAGTCTTCGTCGAAAGACCGACTCGGTCGGCTAGATTTCGATCGCCGATATAGTCGGTCTGTCGGCATCCTGCTACGGGCCGCCAATAAGCTTAGCCCGTGCTCCCCCGCGCAGGGAGGGAGCATTTTTGCACTCTTAGCGGGCCGTCTCAGGACAAGGGCCCGTTTCCCCTAGTGATAATAGGGCATAAATATTTAAAAAGAAAAAAAAAATGACTTTAAGCCTGTGTAGGACATTCTCGTCTCTTGGGGATAAAGCCGCATAGAGTACTTTACACGAAAATGGAAGTCTCTGGATCGGAATCTGTTCACACAGCAGTTTGGTTGGTTAAAGTCTAGAAACTATCAATCAGTCAGTTTTGTTGTTATCTTAAGAACATAAGAACATAAGAACGCAGGAGTCTGCAAGAGGCCGGTAGGCCTGTACGAGGCAGCTCCTTTGACCCTAAGCTCCCGTGTATCTAACCCCACCTAATATCGCTGTCCATGAATTTATCTAGTCTATTTTTGAATGTGACAATTGTATTGGCACTCACCACATGACTGCTAAGCCTATTCCACTCATCCACCACCCTGTTAGTAAACCAATTTTTGCCTATGTCCCTGTTGAATCTGAATTTATCCAGTTTAAACCCGTTACTTCGTGTCCTACCCGGTTCTCTTACCAACAAAACCTTATGAATGTCTCCCTTATTAAAGCCCTTCATCCATTTATAAACCTCGATCATGTCTCCACGCACCCTTCGCCTTTCTAGAGAATGCAAGTTTAACTGTTTGAGTCTTTCCTCGTATGGCAAGTTTCTCAACCCCTGAATCATCTTAGTCATCCTCCTCTGCACCGATTCTAACATTTTGATATCCATTCTATAGTAGGGTGACCAGAACTGAACCGCATAGTCAAGATGAGGTCTAACTAATGCTAAATATAGTTTGAGGAAGACTTCGGGGCTTCTGTTGCTTACGCTCCTTGAAATAAATCCCAGTACCCTATTAGCTCGATTTCTAGCTTGAATGCATTGTGCCCTTGGACGGAGATCAGAGCTCACTAAGACCCCTAAATCCCTCTCGCACCCAGACCTACTTATGAGAGTGTCATTTAAGCAATAGTTATGTGAGGGGTTATTCCTACCTACATACACTCAGAATACTGCACTTCCCTACATTGAACTCCATCTGCCATTTATCCGCCCAGTCATATAATCTGTTGAGTTCACCTTGGAGAATACTAGCGTCCTGATCCGACTCAATTACTCTACCGATCTTGGTATCATCTGCAAATTTACTAACATCACTACTAATTCCTGTGTCATTGATATAAATAATAAACAAAAGTGGACCTAATACCGAACCTTGTGGGACCCCACTCGTAACACATCCCCAGTCAGATCTTTTTCCATTGATTTGCACTCTTTGCTTCCTATTGCTAAGCCACGCCTTGACCCAGTTCAAAACTTTACCCTCTACTCCGTGAGCCTGTAATTTAAGCAACAGTCGTTGGTGAGGAACTTTGTCAAACGCTTTACTAAAATCAAGATGGATTACATCATAATTTTCATCTCTGTCAACCGCCTCAAATACTTTATTGTAGAAGGACAAGAGATTGGTGAGGCATGACCTACCTTTTGTGAACCCATGCTGCGAGTCGTGAATTAAGCTATGTTTCTCTAAATGCTCCCGAATGTTCCTGGCTATTATGGACTCCAGCATCTTCCCTATAACCGATGTTAAGCTAATTGGGCGATAGTTTGAAGCAACTGACCTGTCCCCTTTTTAAAAATCGGCGTCACATTAGCTACTTTCCATAGGCTCGGCACATAGTTAGTATTTACCGACAGCTTAAAGATGTCGGTTAGTGGGTCACTGATTATATCACCTAACTCCTTTAATACCCTCGGAAATATCCCGTCAGGATCTGGCGACTTGTTCTTCTTAAGCTTATCTATCTCATCCTGAACTACTTGCCTGGTAATGATTATATCCCTCAATTTATCGCCATCCCCGCCCTCGTACACCTGAACTCTTCCCGGTATAGTCGTTCGATCCTCCTGTGTGAATACTGAAAGGAAGTAGTCGTTCAACAATGTGCTCATATTTTCGTAATTTTCTACTAGCTCCCCTGTGTTTGATTTCAGCGGTCCAATTTTCTCCCGTGTTTTTGTTCTATACATCTGAAAGAAGCCCTTAGGATTACTTTTCGCCTCATTTGCTACTTTGATCTCATAGTTCTTTTTGCTATCCTGGTGTTTTTCTTAACTAATCTAGATAGTTCGACGTACCGGCCCCTGAGATGTGTTTCCCATTCTTTATTTTCTGATAAATTCCTTATTTAACCCAATCTCGTGTTTTAGTCAACGAGTCATCCACTTAGGATCATTGTTTTCTTTTCTAAGTGTTCTCTGTGTTATATGCTTTTCTTGCACCTCTACTAATACTCTAACTAAATTATTGTAAGACATTTCTACCTGGTTCTCATGGCTCTCCAATACGAATTTCTGGCCCTAATGAATCCCTAAATTATCCAATTTTACCCCTTCAAGATGTCTTCAAGCCCTCGTAGTTTGCTCTTCTAAAATCTGGCACTAACACTGGGTTTGGATCGCGGGTTACCGCCCAGTCTAACCTAAACGAACCGTTCTGTGATCACTATTTCTAACTCTCCGCCCACCTCCAGCTCACGTAGCAAGTTCCCATTATTGGTTAGGACTAAGTCTAATATGTTATCTCCTCTGGTAGGCTCAGTAACTACCTGCTTAAGGAAATTATCTTGTATAACTTCAAGAAAGTCCTCGGCTTCCAGGTCACCCACTAGATCTTCCCAGTCTATATTCCTATAATTAAAGTCCCCCATTACGCAGACATTTCTACTCATACTCGCCCTGCCAATCTCCTGTAGTAATATACTCGTGTCCTGCCTGTTAAGGTTGGGTGGCCTGTATATAACTCCTAGAGTTAGCTTTTCTTTCCCTTTGTAAACGTCCACCCAAACTGATTCTGAATCCATGTTAGTTTTGACTGAGTTGTTAACTAAACATTTAAGTGAGTCTTTAACATATAGCGCAACTCCACCTTCTTTATCTCGGTGAAAACTTTGTAAGTTACAGGGAAAGTAATAATTGGTCGGCGGTTCTAAGTCATCACATTTTTTGTGTGTGAATTTATATAATGGCGACATTTTTTTCCATACTCGAGAAACTCTTACTCTGCAAGCTAGTTTATTAAGTATGGAATTGTCTTCATCCTTGATTAGGTTTATAGGTAGCTCATGTATGCTTCACCTCTGCTCTGCTCATTCCTTTCAAAACTTTTTTTACGTCCAAGTTCGTGAATCATTCTCCTCACTGCCAATGCTCCTGCCCATCTTAATTTGATCATGGCACGATGGAGTGTAGAATTTCCTCAAAGTTAAGGTTTGCTATATGTTTCATCTAGTACATTAGTTCAGGTGACATAATGCTCTGCTGTCTTCACAAGAATGCCATGTGATCGCCACAAAGGAGGATAAGACAGCCTAATAGTGTTCTTTATCAATTCATTGTTTTTTTTAAATCTGCCACATCAATATTTTGTGATAGAAATAGGGTAAGTTTTTGACTGAAGAAATAAACCCAAAAAGTCAAAAGTAGCAGCAACATTTGGCTGATAAGTGGGAGATAACAATACAGATACACTGGGCCTGATAGAAATATTCCAGTATGTATTAAACTAAATCAAACCAGTCTAACTTATCATAATCAGCATGAGCATTAACCACTGCATTATCACCACAGTGTTTTTGTTTTGTTTTTTAAGTCAGCACATTAATTGTGGTTGAGTGCTCCATGAGAGGTAAGTTTTATTTTGTTTGTTTGGTATAAGAGGTATACTGGAACCTTTGGTTAATCATTATTTATCTGGGAACTAATCAAGACAAAAGAACTTAGATGTATAGGTATGTCAACTAGCATGTTACCTGTTGCTATTTACATTTTTCAGATTTATCATAAACATAAGCTGCTTTTATTTATAACAAAAGAAAAGTGCATGATGCAATCCAGGCCTACATATGCCGCTGTGGTATGGTCATCATACAGAGAGAAGTATATAAAAATAATAGAGGATTCAAATACTGAAGTCAGATTGATGCCTTGTCTAGCACAATAATTATATAGTGCATGAGGAGAGGTTGGTGAAATTTAACATTGGTCAGCAGATTATAAATAAGAACAGACCAGTATGCTAGTGTGTTGCATGGCAAGCTTGATGGGTTGTATGATTTGGCTGGGATGTGGCAGATGGACCTCAATGCCAGGAAGTGTAGTATGAAGTTCTATGTCATCCATGAAGTTCTATGTCAGGATGAGTATGCAAGTGTAGAAAGAAATAACCCCTTACAAAAATACTCTGACACTACCCTTAGCAAGTCTACTTGTGAGAGCGACATACATTTTGTGAGCTCTGATCACTGTCCAACGAACCACTGCAATCATTCAAAAAATTGCTCAAATATAATGCTGGCTGTCATTGCAAACAGCATGAGCAACAGAAGCGCTGGTCATCCTCAGCCTTGGTATAGCATTAGATTGACTTCAATTTGACTATGCAGTATAGTTCTAGTTATTATGAAATAGGCATCAGCATGCTGGAATCCGTACAAAAGAGGATAAAATTATTCATTGATTAAAAATGTTGCCTTAAACATTAATATAACTGCATTCTCTTGAAAGGCAAAGGGTGCAAGGAGCTTTGAAGCTAGTTTAGGGTGATGCAATAAGGTTCTTGCCGTAAGAGAAATGGGTAGAACATAAATTGGTAGGTTTTGACATATTATTAGAGCTGATTCATCTGGCAAGCTGTGAAGGCCTAATAGATATGAGGCTCCTCTCCTAGGGTGTTGAGTGAGTTTGTGTTGGTTTAAATCCCCTACATTGTTTTGAGAAATTGCCCGTGTTGACACATTTAGCACTTTTTTTTGCCTGTGGCTGGACATTTCTTCCACTCCTATGGTTCATGATCTACCATGCCACTGTGCCACTATAACATTCAGATTTTTTGCTTTGTTTTCTGGCAAGGATGTTTTATGTTCACCTTGAAGGTCTTGATAAGCCCTACACTATAGACTTATAATATATTTGAAATTTATCCTTGCATGTCTTTATGCTTGTTGCCTACTGATGTTTTGTTCACCTGCATTTCAGAAGTAATAGCTGCCTTGCCTTCTAAATACTTGGATCACATGTTTGCAGCTTTGAAAGTCCTGCCAATTTCTTGTACTTTCTCCAGTGTATTTGTTTTCCTGCAATACCATAAAACTTCTCAGTTAGTTGGTCAGTAGTCACATCACAGGAGTCTTGACACACATGAATGTTAATTTGTGTAACTTTTTTGTCAAAGTAATCAACGAACCTGTGGATGGTGTGAACACTGCCTAAATGAGAACTTCTCCCATATTGCAATCACTACTTTTATTTTCTCTTCCCCAAACCACATCTTAGACTCTGTTGTGCTCTCTGTCTCAACTCTGTATGACTTTGCTAAATCATTATTCAACTTTCTTGTCTTCTCAGATATCATAACCTTTCTCTTGCTAACATTTACTTTCATCTCCACAGTCAAATTCATCAACAATCCTCAGCATTATCCTCTCATTTTCTGCATCCGTGACTGTATCATCTGCAAAAGAGACACGCCGCCTATCTCCCATCATCCATATAATTATTTAACAGCCATGATATCTTGCACTGACACCAACATCAAATTTCTCACTTAGGTACCTATTCACATGCACAAAGGCACTTGCATTCATGTAAACATACCTTCTCCAAGTATATATTCTACTACACCATATACCTACCTCAGGACATCCCTAACTGTCAACCATGTCAGAGGCCTTTTCCAGTTCCATTAAAGCAGCAAACAAATTCCTATCCTTCTCAGTTACTTCTGGAGTCCTTTCAGTCATAAAATTTGTTTCACATCCCTCCCATTTTCAACCCCCCTTGTTCATCTGCACTGTCATCATTGTTTTGCATCATTATCTTCTAAAACACATACACCTTTCTTCACAGATTCCTCTATAGCTTAATCATCCTGACTTCCTTTTCTTCTGCTCAGTAGCTCATTATGATAGCCCTTCTTCTGTCTTCTGACCTCACCATGCTCCTATGCCAGATTTCATATCTACGGCATCCATTCCACGGCATAATTATATTTCGGTAATTCTGCTTCTATGCCATAATTGCCAGGGGTCTTTCGTGTTATCATAACCAACGAGGCTGAGATGTTTGTGTGTACATATAAGGGTTGTGGCACAGTTTGTAGCAAGTTTATATTGTTGAGAACTAGCTGCGCCTCTGGGGCTATCATATGATTTGCTTATATGTAGTAGTAAAATCCTACTTTGCCTTCATGAAGTGATCTCATCAGTATTTTTTATTTACTTCTAATTTATGTAATTTATCTTTAATAACTTTTTTTTCTTTGGAGAGGTCAGGTACTGTAAGTGCTTTGTTTAATGAGTATTCCAGTTTTTATTTTATTTTACATATCACATTTTTATTAGTGTATTGACTTTGAAAATGGTGCCTATAGTTTCTCAGTGATCTGATGACTCATTTTCCTTTAGGAACTAACACTGCACTAGTCCTGCTAGCTGCCCGTGGCCCCTTGTGGGGGTGATATAAAATGCCAAGCAGAGCTGGGTCTCCATTCTCCCCAGGAAGGGAAGTTCCTTATTGTTGCATGTGTGAATTTAAATGAACTGGCTGAAGAACGAAAAAGGAGAATAAGTTATAGAAGCATTCAGGAGAGGAAAGGTATTTCTAGGTATTAGTGAAACCCAGAAATGGTGTGGTGCACAGACTTGTTCAAATAATGACAAAAATAGTTTGTAGCCATGCAGAGAGAAAAGGACTGGTATGGCAGCAGATGAAAAGGGAATAGGAAAGGAAGGGGGCGCATTATTGTTTTCCTCAAGAGTATAGATGAAAATGGATGGAATGGATTGATGATAGTGTGGATGACTTGTAGGACTGGTGTGGTAGCCCTATGTGCATAATAAACCCTAATGGTTGTGAAAAGGGTAATATAGAAAACTGTTAACCCCCCAACTGTCTCATGCATCAGAGGTGTGGATGAGTGGTGTAGCGTGCCGATCACTAATGTGTGTACTAGTAGAAATGAGCAATGCGAGATGCATTTTGTGTGTTGAGGTGGGATGGAGAAGGCATTAGAGCATGAATGAAAAGGTTTGGTAAAGGTGTGACACCAAAAGCAGTGAGTTGTGAAGCATGGTGCTTTGAGATGGTTGGCCACATGACGAATAAGTATGAGTTTGTGAAGAGACTTTGCAGAGAAGGACTGAGGAGAGGGGGAGACCACTTGTGAAATGGATCAATAGAGCAGATGATTAATGGAACAAAATAGTTGGTAGATGAAAGAATGTGTGTACTGAGAGGAAGTGACTGAACAGGGAGACATGGTGGTTTTTTTTTACAAAAGGAGGCAGCTCAAGGGCACACAAAAAAAGAAAACAATAAAAAAAGCCCACTACTCGCTGCTCCCAAAAAATAATTAAAAGAGGTGGCCGAAAGAAAGATCAATTTCGAGAGGAGAGGTGTCCTGATACCCTCCTCTAGAAATAGTTCAAGTCGTAGGCAGGAGGAAATACAGATGAAAGAAGATTGTTCCAGAGTTTACCAGCGTGAGGGATGAAAGAGTGAAGATGCTGGTTAACTCTTGCATAAGGGGTTTGGACAATGTAGGGATGAGCATGAGTAGAAAGTCGTGTGCAGCGGGGCCGCGGGATGGGGGGAGGCATGCAGTTAGCAAGTTCAGAAAAGCAGTCAGCGTGGAAATATCGATAGAAGATAGAAAGAGAGGCAACACCGCGGCAGATTTTAAGAGGTAGAAGGCTATCAGTAGGAGGAGGAGAGCTGAAGAGATGAAGAGCCTTAGACTCCACTCTGTCCAGAAGAGCTGTGTGAGTGGACCCCCCCACACGTGTGATGCATACTCCATTGGGTAGGCGGTGGCCGAGCTGGTAGCGTACTGGGCCCACATTCACCGCGTGATGGACGACGCGGGTTCGAGTCCCCACGCTACCACTCGGATTTTTCAGTCACCACCGAGTGGCTTAAAACTACCCACATGCTGTCCTGAAGACCACCCATCAACCCGGATTCTAGAGGAAGCCGTCCAAGCGAATCAAGAACGAGTTCCGGGGGGCAGCATGAGCCAATGCAAGATGACACCGCTATAAACACTCGCCTGCGCCAGAACGGGCAGGGCCGACCATCAGGCCACACCGGGAAGATGCCTACCGGCGCAATAGGCAACAACGTACAAAAAAAAAAAATATGTGACTGCTCCCTTGAGGGAACATGGCATTGAGATAGATGGGTATAGTACTACTACATAAAAATGTGACTCAATGTAAATTTTGCAGAGGGTCACGTATATCATCAGCCTGCCCTGAAGTCTGCTCTTCTGAACTCAATCATGGTAAAGGCTGTGCTGTCCTCACTCCTGCCAGTATACTGCCCGTGCCTGCCTCGATCCTCCCAGCCTTCCTTCTTCCAAGGTATTCTAAAATGTTCAGCTTGTTGTATACATTGTGAAAGTCAGTCTGGAATTTTGATGGTACAGAGATGACACAAGTGAACAAAGTCTACAAAATATATTGATTCATGGTACTTTCTACAGTGAAACTCAAAAATATGCAAAACCTCAATTTAATGGCAGCTGTCTCTAGATTTGAATTTTGATATAGTTATCTAACAATACAAATCATGATTAATATGCAGTAAAGAACAGCTGGAAATGTTTATAGGTCTTCAAAATTGTACTAAGTAATAACTCAGATGTCTAGTTTCAAAAGATACAAATTATTTTAAGTTACAGCTTATTGAATGTATTGTGCAGTGACATAACAAACCTATAGTACACAGCTGTCCTGATAACTCACCTTTTTTTTCCAAATTTTGCAACATTCACGATCTTTGCTTCAGCTTCCATCCTGTAGAACATCATCTCTCCTCTTTTACCTCCTCTTCCTTTACCTCTTCTTCTTAACTGAAACACGGGTCTCTGGGGCTACTGACAGTAATGGTCAATAGTGATGGTAGGCTTTCTTGTGGGGTTTCTTGGACAACTCCAGTCCATTAGTGGCTGCCATGATGTATGTCTCTTGCTATCTTCATCCCAGCTTTCAATCCAAGCTGGATGCTGCATCTATGTATGCCAAGATGTTACTTCCTCTCGTGCCCATGACCTTGATCCTATAGAATTTTCCACCATTTGTCTAAGACTTCTGTCATACTCCATATGAGGACAGAAAAGACCCTTGTATGTGGACAGCATGTGTGAGGGGGAATAGAACTGGTGAAAACGATACAAATGCATAACCTCGAAGAATCTGATTTAGCAAGAGAGGAAATAAGTTTTCAGTTAATGTTTTGAGTTAAGGATAGACAGAGAATATTTAGTGTAGGGGAAGGGGACTGCTGAGTGTGGTCGAAGACTAGGGAATAGACGATGGAATTTGTTCAGTTGATAGGCGGAGAAATTGACTTTTTCCTCAGAGAGGGAAATAAAATAGTCGTACAGAATACAGGTGCTGAGAGGTTTAGGGGAAGACAGTGGCAGGATTACCACAGCATAGATAGATCAGCTTGAAAGGAAACACGATATAAAAACAGAGGGATAGAATTCCGAACATCTGTTGCCTATTCTATGACTACACTCAGCTGTCCACTTAAACAATAAACATATTTGGTCTATCCTCAACTCATAATTTCATCTCACCTCTTCCTAAATCAGCTTCTTTGAAGTTGTGTGTTCTGTATTAGTCTTTCAGTTTTTTACCCCTCACAAATGATATCCAGGGGCCTTGTCTGTCCTCGTATGGAGAGCGCATTTCATATAGGAGGGGCTTCACTCACATAGTTGTTTTGGACTCGATGGAGTCAAACCTAAACTTTCTTCTTCTATAGCAAACTTTGCTGCAATGTTGCCCCTCTGTCTTCTATAGACATTTTCATGATGATTGCCCTTCTGAGCTTGCTAACTGCATGCCTCCACCTCTACTGTGGTCCCTTTTTACATAACGTTCTACTCGTCTCTATACTGTCCTAATTCCTTATGCAGGTTAACTCCAGAGCAGCCCTCCTTCATCTATTTCCTCCTGCCTATCTAGACACTTCTCCATTTGAAATCAACCACTCTCTTCTGGCCTCTCATATTTTACTCATGTTGGAACAGAGAGGCAGTGGCTGAATGGTTAGTGTGCAGGTCCTGCGTTCACCAAGTTCTGGACAATGCGGGTTCAAACTCTCTACTACCACCTGGGATTTTTCAGTCATTGCCAAGTGGCATAAGGCTACCCACGTGCTGTCCTGAAGATCACCTATCAACCCCAACTCTAGAGGAACTGTCCAAGTGAATCAAGAATGAGCTCCGGCGGGCAGCATGAGCCAAGAAGAAATGGTGCTGCTATAAACACTTGCCTGCGCCATGACGGGCTTGGGTCGACCACCAGGCCCCTGAAGAAAGCCTACCAGCGCTATAGGCCAGAGTGTAAAGAAAAAAAAAAACTTGGCTCGGAGTTTGTCAGCTCTTTTGGGGAACAGTGCCAGATGTTTGACTGACAACTGGATTGTCCTTACACTGTGAACTACACATCTCTATCCAGATTGGTACAGGTGCTTATTGGAGGGTTGCAACACCTGGCCACACCTGAAAGAAAGTAACACCAATATTAGAATAGCCCTCCACCCTCGACATGCTGCAATGTCATTAAAAACTTTAATTTGATTGTTACAAAGGTTTTAATAATGCATTTGTTATTCATTAATATACTGATGGGATAATTAATCTTGTTTTATTTAAGAATTGTTCCAGTTCTTCTCCAGAGCCACTGACCTTTAACAATAATCTTAGACCTACTCATATATTCCTTACCAATTTTTGTCACATAAGTAGCAACACTCCACTATCCCTATGCTCAGGGAAATGGGTTATTAAATCAATTTGTATAATCAGAATTTCTAATTAATGTGACTGGAGGAAATATAAGAAAAGCAAATGGCAAACTGACTAATGTTCCTGGAAAAGTACCCATGATCAGTGGCAGTAAACAAATGAAACAGAAAACCTGATGGAGTACAAAGATTAGGAAGAAAACTACGTAGATGACAGAGCTGGGATAACTGAGCTTAAAATTGTCTGATATCTGATCTAAATCTAGCATGGACAAGCTGGAAGAACAGCAGAAACATGAACACTACCAGTAGACTGGGCATTGGCAGATACCAGGTGTTTGCTCTTGTGAATGTCACAAATAATATGGAAGAGGTAGTTACGTACGTAAAGAATTTACCTACATGGAATTGTACAACAGTCAGGGTGGCCAAGAGGAAGGTGGCGAGTATGTGTTGCTGTATTTGGAAAGTCCCAGTGTAACTGTAGATAAGTAAATAAAGAAAATGAAATGTGTGGAGTAAATCATGATGAGAAGCCTTTGAAAAGACCTTATAATTAGTTCAGAAATTCCTATACTTGAGTTTAATAAAGTAGCTCAAGTATATACAAAATGCTTTCAGAATCAGAATTCCCAAAGCCTGAATAAATGTTGGTGGGCAGGAACACATTCACATAAAGGCTGTGTACCATGCGGGTTACCCAAAGTCTACTTCCCACGGTCTCCTGAATGTGTGTGCCTGTGTTAAAAACTCAGCCCACCTAGCTGTTCATCCTCCCTTTCAGGATGCTTGATAAATGGAAACCTGGGGAAGGTAAACTCTGGTTTCCATCATATTCATTATCTAACCAATCATCAGGTTCTGTGTTGCTCCTCCACAACTACTGTTGCTATAGTCTTACTGAATTATTTTGAAAAAAAAATATCAAGGAGATTACACTGTTTGAAATTATTCAGGTCTGAAGATAAATATGAAGAAAACTAATGACCCTCCTTCAAAGCCTGTATGCCGTCAGTATTACTAGGAATACAGTCTCCAGGAGTGACATGCAGTAATACTTGTATTTATAATAGTTTCACTAACAAAAATATACTTAAAAGGCCCTTGTTTGGGAACTATGACAAACTGCAACATTGTTTTTGTTTCACTAACAAAAATATACTCAAAAGGCCCTTGTTTGGGAACTATGACAAACTGCAACATATTGTTTTTAAGTTACCATTTGCAAAGGTTAAGGAGGCAAATATTATTAGTTATTGCCCTCTGACTGGTCCGTCTAATACTTAATGGCCAATATAATTATAAATGATCAGACGGGATGGCCCAGGCTAGGCACATCTGTGGTGTTGTGAACAATTATTAAGGTTGCGTCACCACACTAATAAATTTGATAACATTGTCGTGTTCAAAATTCGAGCCAATTAACTTACGGTGCAACTGTGCCAAATTTGACCTGTCCAGCCCACTCCTGAGTCCTGACCCCCGGATTGCCACTCAAGTGTCGGTCCCTGGCAACAAGTACCTAACCATCTCGTTACTATCCTCTGGGAATAAACATGCATTGTACGGGATAGAAGGCCAGCAGTGCATGTCTATGTGTCATATGACAAGACCCAAACAGGTAAACAGCAATCGCGATGCTAACTTTGGTCCGTGTCGCAGTAAAGATTCCACTGTTCCAAAATGTCCCTGTGTAGACACACGACCCAGCTGGATTATTCATACGAACGAAATGCAGCCCATGATCAGGATCACTGATAACCCAGGGCAATGACTAGTTAACTATCTCCCTCCCTCGATGCACCTTCATAATGGCTGCTCAGCATTTCATGCAAATGAAGATAATGAACAATAAGCAAAATATATACTAGGGTAAAATTCTTTGTGTAATTAGATTTATATATTAATATTTTCACCTGGTTAGGTCTACCTCTTTATCAGTCTACCTACCTATAGAAAATCCACTTCCATACGTTTGTGTGTGTGTGTGTGTGTGTGTGTGTGTGTGTGTGTGTGTGTGTGTTAAGCAGTGACAATCACTAACCTGCAGCAACTGCTGGATCATTCAGTCCAGCCTGGCTGTCGTTCAGTCATCCCGGGGAGTGTCTGTTCAGCCGCTCGTCTGCTGGGGGTATATAAAAAAGTATATACCTGTGTGATATACCTATGTGGAGAAAAGGAATAGCCTATATGCTAGACAATCCTTCCAGGCTGTGTTATTGTATAAAAAACATTTATTCTAGAAAGGTTTTATTTTATGGTGTTTTTCACACACCATATATAAATGAAAAGCATATTCAGGAAATAAAATATACTGACAAGGAAAGGGTAACAGCGTGGCAACAAATCGACTCACTGGGGCCTCGCCCGCTGCACCCCGACATCTGAACCAAGGAGGCTTGCCTACCCTTGATATAAACCGTTCACTGACGCACCGCTGAGCTACAGTCACCAGTCTCACACACACACACACACACACACACACACACACACACACACACACATCGATGTACGGGACACGACGGTCTGTTAGTGTTCTGGGAATGTCTTAAACTCACCCATATGTCTGCATCCCTAATTAATTAAGTCTCGTTGTGGTGTTTTTTGCATTATTTTTGAGCACATATCGGAAGCAAAATGATGGAAGAGGTGCCACTCACCCATGCGGTCAGCAAATTATGATGGGCCGGGAGGGAGGACTACAGTTTAACGCAAAGCCAGGCACATTACCTCGCCAGTGCATCTGCAAGACTGTGGTCTGTTAACTGCAAGGATACTACATAGTCCCCATGCTTGGATGTAGAGCCTTCTAGAATTCTTGATTACCAGACATCTAGCAACTACCCACGAACCGAAGCTTCAACCACCGGTTCAGTTTCCCGTTCGCCGCACGGCATCTCGCGTAGTGACTTGTCTGGGTGTTGTTATTAGGCTCTCAGTCGCCTGGAGAGGTGCCACAACACAGCAAATGATCGTACTGGATCTCTCAGTGTATGTTCAGAAGAGGACACAAAGGCTGCTTGAACATGGAAATTAGGCCTCTGCGAGGTTCCTTCCTTATCGCCCTTGTACTAGTGTGTGTGTGTAGGGGGGGGGGTAAGGACTGAATGGAGGATGTTGCCGTCTGACGATCATTAAAATGTTAATCTATTAACATTGTGCCAAGAAAGATTGACAAATTTCCTAATATACAAAGTTCAAATATTAAAGTCGAACTATAGTGAACGGATAAGATATTTTCGAGAATAAGGCTTGTCAGCGTGAAGCGTGATGTTTTCTTATTAACATATAGACTACCTATTAAGTAAACTACTGGATTCATTCATATTATTTAACGGTTAATAACACCATCCGGCGTGCCTCCTGCCGCTGATTTACTGATTGAATAGTCAACATTCATTACTGTTGGCTTGTTAGGTATTTGGTTGGAACAGTTGCCATGACAACATAACGTCATATATAGACTGTGTGTGTGTGTGTGTGTGTGTGTGTGTGTGTGTGTGCCACGCACGCCAAACAAGCCTGATTGAGAATGACACGTGTAGAAAAGCTTAAAAATTCGGACACTTGAATCTTAGTCATGCGTACTTTTTCAATCTGTGCTAACATTGTCAAATCTTATCAAAAACATCTAAATAAAAATATAATTATTCAAACATATTAGCGTCCACATGAATTCGATTAGCATTGAATATTCTATCAACAAAGATCAAGTACTGCGTGACTGTCACGGTGACTGCACAGGATGCTTCATAATGAAAAACCTGCTCGGGACTCACCTGCTGGAAGCTGAAGGGCATGACGCGGGTGTCGGAGGAGCCGCCGCCCCGCCTGGAGCCGCGGTGCCGCCTCGCCGCTCGTCTCGTCGGTAATGCAGATTTACTTCCTCGTGAAGCGGTGCTCCAGGCCTGGGTCGAGCACCGATTCGAAAGTGTCAGTTGAACCCATAAAGAAAATTAGCAAGCTGTTTCTATTTTTAACGTTAATGCCCATCTTAGGTCCTCCCCTCCCATACACATACTCGTACATAAAAATGCCCTCCTGTGTGTTCAGACGTTCCCAGAATTATTGAGTAAGCGGCAAGGAGCACCTGATAGCTATGAATATAAGAGAGAGAGAGAGAGAGAGAGAGAGAGAGAGAGAGAGAGAGAGAGAGAGAGAGAGAGAGAGAGAGAGAGAGAGAGAGAGAGAATTATCCGTAGTTGGCAAAATAACATCATCTCAGGGCGCCTCCAAGCACACACACACACACACACACACACACACAGTCATATCCATGCGCCCTGAGGGGAGGGTGAGGGGGCCCCCATTCCGCCTCTTAATTGTGCGGCGAGTATAGTTACTTATAATTATAGTTAAATGCTTAGTTTAATAGATAGTTTAATAGTTAGTTTGTTAGATCGTTAGATGGTTAGTTTGTTAGGTAGTTAGGTAGATAGACACTAGGAGATTCAAGGGAGTATACGCTACAGCTGAGCCTGGCCGCGGTGCTCATCTCCTCATTGGCTTCTGGGCTTGTGGTATATATATAAACCACAGTTTACCTTCTCCAGGTTTCTCCAGGTATGTACTCATTTGTCGACCAGCCAGAAAAGGAGTGCAAACAGCAGGCTGGGCTGGGCGCCGATTACTTAGGCCGGGATTCGAACCCAGGCCCTTAGATTAGTAGTCAAGCATTTTAACCAATTCACCACGAAGGCACCGATCATAGCTTTATTACAAGTGCATTACTGCATAAGAAAGATGTATTTCATGTATATATATATATATATATATATATATATATATATATATATATATATATATATATATATATATATATATATATATATATATATATATATATATATATATATATATATATATATATATATATATATATATATATATATATATATATATATATATATATATATATATATATATATATATATATATATATATATATATATATATATATATATATATATATATATATATATATACATATACATATATATATATATATATATATATATATATATATATATATATATATATATATATATATATATATATATATATATTTATATATCTATATATTCCAGTGGATCCTGATGGTCGGTCCAAGTCTTCTTCCCGGTGGATCCTGATGGTCGGTCCAAGTCTTCTTCCCGGTGGATCCTGATGGTCGGTCCAAGTCTTCTTTCCGGTGGGTCCTGATGGTCGGCCCAGCCCGTTCTGGCGCAGGCGAGTGTTTATAGTGGCGCCATCCTGCATTGGCTCATGCTGCCCTTCCAGAGCTCATCTTTGATCCTAGAATCTAGAGTCCGGGTTGATAGGTGGTCTTCTGGACAGCATGTGGGTAGTTTTAAGCCACTCGGCGGCGGCTGAAAAATCCCAGCTTGGTGGCACCGGGCGGGGATTGAACTCGCGTCCTCCAGAACACGGGGCCGTTACTCTGACGACTCAGCCACCGCCTCCCCAAGTGTGTATGTATGTATAAATATATATATATATATATATATATATATATATATATATATATATATATATATATATATATATATATATATATATATATAAACTTCAATGAGGACAGCTTACATGTAGCACGCTCGTGGGTGTTATGGGCATCACAGCAAGGTTTGTAGTTTCCAAGTTATCTCAGCTCGCCAGAGGAAAAATAACAGTCGTAGAAAACTGGTTGCCCCGTCCGTCATGCCCGTGAAGCTGCAACCTGTGGTTTGTGACGCAATTATGAGGCCACATCTAAGTGTAAATACAGTTGTTTGCCGAATATCAGCCTTTTGTATGACATATCGAAACAATGAATGTATGTATTTGTCATATAATAAAATTCGAAATATAGCAAAGATCTCACTTCATCCCTGAAATGACGAGGACCATGGAAATATTGCAGCAGTCGGACGGACGGACGGACGGACACACACACACACACACACACACACACACACACACACACACACACACACACAGGGCAGTAGATGTGTTTCTAAAGTCGGGATGTGTTTAGAATATATTAGTCGGTCTGTCAGAAATGTCGCTCCACCGGCGGTCACTCGTGGTGACAGCAAAAGACCTTATCTAAGGGAGTCACAAAGGGAGCAAGCGGTCATGACGCTGTGGGTGACTCCCGAGCTGGTCACCGCGTACTTGTAGGCGGCCTCGCGGCTCCCTGTGGATACCAGTGAGAGGATTGGTGAGGGAGAACAGGTGAGGGCCTTCAGAGGTGCACCATCGCTCACCGCACTGAACTGTTCGTATTTGTCAATAACTAACCTGACATCTATTAATATTTTTGTTTTTTAGAAGCATAGCTGTCACAATTCACAAGAGATTAATACACTAAGAAATTTCCTTTGTTGAGAAAAAAATGTCAAGGAAGCCTTCAGCCATCCAGGTAACCACACCAAGAAGTCATTGTATATTCTTTTCCGTAGATCAACACAACTGAGTTACGACAAATCAGATCATGTTCGCTGTTACCTATTTATGAATTCCTAAAAAAAACTAATTAACATCAAGACAATTATTTGATTCCAAGTCATTCTTTGCGTGTAATGCGGCGTTCGGAAGAAGCGGGTGAAGGACTGCTGCCCCAGGCCACCGGTGCGGCAATAACCCAGCAATGCCACATTCAAGGGCGGCCTGTCTGCGTGTGTCTGCCTTTTTCGTCATAATCACCGGGCGGCCCCTCGATGGTGATGTCCCGAGGGCTGATGGCGGGAGCAGCAGCACTGAAGAGTTCTGTGGCGTTATGTTTAACGTCTTGCCTCCACGAGATTATATGCCGAAAATGACCCACAGTTTGCTGCCTGCACTTTATGTCAGGCATGTATGGCGTCGCAGAATCACAGAAGCCATGTGAGGTATTCTCGTCACAGATTTCATGCGGATACTTGCTGATGGGCCGTTACAACGCCAGAAAGCGGGCACACAGATAAAGAAACCCAACCGGTTCTGGCACCAGCGCTACGAGTGATTTAGATACAAAATTGTAGGGGACGCGTGGCTGGTGGGGCTGAGGCCGGCCATTAAGGGGGTGACTGGGCTTGCTGGGGAGGGGGAGGAGGCGGCCTACAGCATGATTGACGGGCGGCCACTTTTGATGCTCACCCAACTAGCTCCTTCAAGGCATGACATTTATTACTAATAAATTTTACTTTCGGTGCAATGATGGCCACGCTGACCACACACTGGCTCCCTCCCCTCCCCTCAGAGATGGGTGTGGCCAGCGCTGGCGGAAGTCGAGAGTGAACTCAGAAAGACCCAGTATTTATATATTTTGCATCTTACGAATGCTGTAAAAGTTGTCTGATAATGTGAAAACATACATGAACTTTAGCGTTCATAATTAATGTGTTCAGTTAATGTGCATCTGCCACTGAAAGAGGAGCTGCGCCCCCAGCACAAACTACGCCACCGGGCGGATGGCAGGGCGGGTGTTTTCTTGTCCCCGGCCATACAGGCTTCGTGATGCGACAAATGATCTGGTTCAGTCCGGGGCCCCATCCTGCCCTGCTCAACTCACTCCCCTTGGTTTTTGTAAGATAATGTCCGCGGGCAGCGAGCCTCACTGGTGGCTTTTGTGCCAGATTCCCTCCGTTAGAAAAGGATCATCCAGGAGAATGTACCGTAACTGATTGTTAAGACTGGTGGCACAAAAGACTTTCTTCATTGACTGTCCACAACGCTTTCACAACGAGGGGGTGCAGGCCAGTCCCTGAATAGTGAACATGTCACGCAGTAAATCGGTCTGCAGATCATCTTCGAGAGGAGTTTTGAGCAAGTTGAAAGTTACATGAACACGGACACGTAGTTGGTAAACACTCATAACAAACCTGCTCATCTTGTAGGAAGGTTTACGAGAAGAGTGTTGTTCAGTGAAGAAATATGGCAAGCTGACCATGTCCTGGGGGGATCTTAACAGGCTAATGGACCTTTGAATTGGGTTTTAGAGAACAAAAATGACAATCGGTACAAAACGAGGATTACATGCTATTGCGTAAACAAATAGAGCTGAGGGCAAAGAAGGAGATAAGTAGGGGGAACAGGGGCTCAGGCAGGGAGCAGTGAAAGAGACGTGAAAAGGAACGGTGCGCACGTGTTGAGGGGACGAAGCAACCCTTGTGGGGCGCTGTGTGCTCACCCTTGCCCGGCGGCGGGAGAATAATGGGGACACGGTCGCTGAGAGCCTCTGGGAGCGGGGATGGCTTGCTGATATGTCGCAAGGGTTAATCCCATGCTCAAGTGCGGAGAAAGGTTACATATACCTTCCCCTCCACGACAGCTTAATGGTCAGGGATGCAATGCAGTACCTCGGATGTCACGCTGGCTCGTGTCCCGCGGTGATGGGTTCGTAACCACTACAGGCTCAAGGACCAATGCGACGGATATGTATACCGAGGCCACGCTCAGCTACACCGGATGTCCCCAAATATACCTTACTTCTATGTAGCCATTTATGCCTGATCTGTACCGAGATGTGTGAATTAATCCCGGAATACGTGCACTCGCGGCGGTGAAAATCAACTTCAGAGCATAATGATATGTACGAGAAGTGTAAATACTCTTGCTGGGTGTTGTCTTCAGCCTCCCGGGTGTGACGTGAGCCGCGCATCGCAGGGATAGGAGATTGTCAGCTCGTCAGTGCATCTTAAGACTAAATGAATAAAAGTATCAGTGTATCTTTAACTTAGTAACTTACTGTCGAGAGAGAGAGAGAGAGAGAGAGAGAGAGAGAGAGAGAGAGAGAGAGAGAGAGAGAGAGAGAGAGAGAGAGAGCATCCTATCATCGTGTACTACCACAAAACTCATTCTTCGCGATCCTCCATGAATTTTTAATGAATTTATTTTCTCCTATTTTGGGCAATCCTAGTCACAGGGCGCCTCGTTTGTTTGTTCTCCGTCCCGGGATGGCCTGGCATAAGGGGCGGGGCGGGTGTAGAGCGGGGCAGGGCGGAGCGGTGCCGGGGGGTGGGTGGAGGGGTCGGCGGGGTAGGGCGAGAGTTGGTGTCGGAGGGAGGGTGGAGCTTTGGGTGGACGATGGGTGGAAGTTATTAGTGGGAGGAAGTGGATGCTGTGGACGGATAGACGTTGGTGAAGGGATGGAGGAAGGGAGAGACTGATAGTGGAAGATGTAAATAAACGTAGGGTGGAGGTTGTTGGTGGAAGGTGGTGAAGTGAGAGTGATGGTCGAGAAGCCGTAGCGATCGGGTAAAAAAAATAAATAAATAAACATGAAACCACTGTTATCCAAGAAATCTAGTCCTTGTTATGCCACGCTAGGGCTTCAGGAAAGGCATGCTCAGGTAAAATGTTTTCCGTACATTTCCAGGTAGGCACACCTCTAGGAAGCCAGGGGTATGGACGCCCTCCGCTGCCTGAAGCTACAACTGCCTTAACTTATTTCGAGCCATCATCGCATCGCCTGGGCAGAAAAAAAGGGCCTAGCAAACCACGGAGCCTTGGTGTGGAGGCAGTTTTCCACCTATACGCTTTATTATCGTCCGCCTCCTTCCACGTAGGTCATATCAGAAACCGATGTTACTGTTGTGATTTTAACCAATGCATAGGAATATTGATATAGTCCTGATGAAGTTTACATATTTCGTTTTAATATTATTTCATTATTATACTTAATAAAAATTTTCAACTTTCCAGTGTAGTGTCTTTTCTTATGAGAGCTAATTGGTCTGGTGCGTACAAATTGGCAAACATATCCCACTGCAAGACTCCACTGAGCGCACACGACGCCCCAGCACTGCGTAGCGACAGACTATACGCATCAGATCGTTACTTCTACGTACAGACAACTAAACGCCAAATGGCGGGAAGCACACAGCTCCTGGCATTGTTCGGAGGCTTTCAAATTGGTCAGAAAGATGACACTTGAAATAAAACGCGGTCGCAGTACGAAAAAATTAACACTGATTTTCTGGACTCCTGAGGCAGGGGCGGGGCGGGGCGGGGCGGCGCGTCACCTGCCCCATACATGTGTTGGGGTGCCAGGGAGGGGCGGCGAGGCCCATAATATCTCACCGCTGAGGCTCCCCGCTGTGACCACCAAATACCTGGACAAATTGTTTCCTGTAGGCCTGTCGGGGGCGCAGTCGGTCATGGGCACAGGCGGTGGTATCTCTACGCCGGGGCTGGACGACGAGTAATTAGCTCATAATTGCTGTTGATAACGGTTACGAAGCAATCATGACGAGAGGCGTTACCTGCTAAGTGGTCTCTCGCGTACCTCTTGTGATATGGTGATAACACCCACACGCACGCACGCACATGCCCGCAGTTACACACGCACACACACACACACACACACACACACACATAAAAAAAAAAATGCTCCCTTGGTGTTGTGGTTAAATTCTCAGTCTGCCATCACAGTATATCGAGGTTCGAGCCTTTCTCAGGTCGAAAGCTGCTTCTGCTGACAAGGATTGGCTGCTGTCCCCTCAGGAGGAAGGGAGATGAACTGGTAGGCGAGGTCCCACGTATACTCAAAGGTCAGTTAAATGAGATCAAAGCTCTCTGGGAGGGTATCGATTGGTCTTCAAGAGTCCATCACGTGATCAGACCGTGAGTAAGTTAAACACACACACACACACACACACACACACACACACACACACACACACACGTTTACACACACACACACACACACACACACACACACACACACACACACACACACACACACACACACACAAATATAGTACTTTTAATTGAGTGGTATATAACAATGCTTAAGAATAACAATGTTTTGGCATAAAACTAAAACGTTCTAGCTCTCTTCGCAGAAACTGTTTTTTGGAACAATCAAATTCTACATAAATGCCTAAGCTGAAATTGTTTTCCAGACGGACTGGCAAGAGAAACGCCAAGGCATCTCCATAGCCACCCTGCCCTAAAATTACATCATTGAGACGGCCACACGGCGCCCATCAAGTCCAAGGCCACGGCCGCCCTGTATCCCGCCGCCCTGACCCGTGGCCGCCGCCGCTCCTTGTCAACACACGCTTCAGGCACGTCGGTGGAATGCCTGGTACTCAAGTATGTCCAGCCTGACCTGAATGCGGCAGAGAACACATACTGGTCATTCCGTAACACACTGGGATGCATTCATCAACGTCGTAGCATATAAAATTACCGGAAAAACACGCACCCACGTCGACAATTACACTCATTGGCATTATTTATGGCATAACTTTACACTCTAATGTAATTTTCAGTTCTAATTTGGGATTTTTACATAAACTGGAGTTAATGGAGCTGTAAGCTGCACTGTCAATGTTACGATATTCTTAGTATATTTACCTCTGTCATGCCTAAACTCCGGAGCATGGCCCGGCTGATGCGTGTTTGCTTACCTGACAACCGCCCTTTGTTCCGCCTTCTGAAGGGTATCTCACAAACTCTGGCCGCCAGACTTATGAGAGGCAGCGCCAGTAATAGTACAGCACTGGAGACAACGTGCGGAATTTTATGTCATACACGGAATGAAAACTATTTACCCAAGAAAAACTCATCACTAATATGCAAGAATATAGCTTCAGCACCATTGCGATGTACAGTAAGATGTAAAGACGTCCAATTTTGAAACTTTAATAACCATGTGCTAAGACAGAAGAATCGAATTGCCGATGAACAACGAGTTTATTGCATTTTTTTTTACACTAGAGGAAACAACTCAAGGACAAAAAAAGTAACAAATTCACATGTAAGTGTAAACATGATTAAGTGAATAACAAAGGAATACTTCTATGTGACAGAGAAAGATACGTCCAAAGAAATGTTCTTTAATTAGTGTTCTGGCGGTCTTATATGATGGTACACAACAGTGGAGGACGAATAGAAAAAAAAAAGCATTATGGAGAAAATAAAGGCCGGCAGGAGTATCATGACGGAGTCGAGTTGACCACAAGATACTATACACTAACGATAGGATATATTATGCATGAGTAAGTTACGTTATGCGCCAAAAAATTATAAGTACATAAATTAAGAGTCTGCAAGAGGCCAGTAGGCTTAAAGAAGGCGACTCCTGTAAACCTAACCCCACGTAACCTAACTATCCAAGACAGAAACAACAACTTATATAGAAATGTTAAAAAAAGGAGAAAGAAGCCCCGTTAGACACACGATGAGAAACAATGAACTCATAATGTCCCCCAAGGAAAAGTGAAACAGACCAACAACAGGCAGGGATGAGTAACGGGAGGAGGGTCTCGCCACGACACGCCGAGAATGCAACTGAATGCCCAACAATGCCATGTGCCCCCCGGCCTGCCCTCGCCCGCCTGCACGCACACCACATACATACCCACACACACACACACACACACACACACACACACACACACACAGACATTGAGAAGAAGAGGAAGCGAAGGAAATGCAGGTGAAAAAGGAGATAATGCCTTGTCAAGATGAAGAGACTAACAGTTATAATCTGTGGTGGAGTGTGCGGAAGCGAGGGGCAATATAAACAATGAAAGGAGGACAGAACGCTAAAGAAAAGAAGCAACAGTAATCGAACATATGTACCGTACGTGTATCTTCATTAGCTCGATTATCCTCATTAGAAAGCAGAGTTTTTAATGATGAGTCTTCCAATTACAGACAGTCTTCCAGGTACAGAGGTCATTCCTCTCTCTCTCTCTCTCTCTCTCTCTCTCTCTCTCTCTCTCTCTCTCTCTCTCTCTCTCTCTCTCTCTCTCTCTCTCTCTCTCTCTTGTTTCTTCTGTCAATTTCTCCTCCTCCTCTTCCTCCTCTCACTGGTGTTGAGATTATTCATTACACAAGTTCATGAACACTCCCTAATCAAGCAGGAAACATGGAAACATGGAAACAAGCATAAGGAGGAGGCGGTAGAGCTCTTTTTATGAATTTTCTGCTTCTTCTTGTTCCTCTTCTTCTTCTTCTTCTTCTTCTTCTTCTTCTTCTTCTTCTTCCTCCTCCTCCTCTTTCTCCTCCTCTTTGAGAAGTAATAACAGACTTATAGAAATGGTTAAGGATTCGTTCCTCACTCAAGTTGTAACTCAACCGACAAGAGAAAACAATCTGCCGGATTTGGTATTAGTAAGCGACCCCGACCTCATTCGCGACTGTGAAAATGGTGAGAAAATTCATGGTTGCGATCACCACTAAATCCGTTTTAATGTCAACATATGTCACAAACTCGTAGACAATCTGTCAGTGATACCAGACTACAAAAAATCAAATTTCAACCTAGCCCGTGAGCTGCTTCCTCCTGCGACCTGGGACCAACTTAACCTCACCGACAATACAATAGACAACGTGTGGAACGACTTCAAAGATAAGCTTTTGGGAGTAGAGAAGGCTACAGTGCCTACGAAACCCAGGCGAGTAAATGGTGCCGTAGATCCACCGTGAATGTCCAGAGAATTAAAAAGGGCGGTAAACTTAAAAAAAAAAAAGTTATAATCTAATGAAAGAGAATGACACTGCCGAAGCCCGCACACAGTACCACACCAGCCTAAAAGCTTGTCGCACCCTTATTAGAAGGTGGTAAACGCAACTATGATAAACAAATAGCGCGCAACATCAAGACCAACTCCAAAAAATTATTCACCTACATCAGATCGAAAAACATATATCCAATACTGGTCCCCTGACAGACGAGACTGGATCAGTAACTCGGGACAGTAAACAGAAGGCCAGAA